>NC_047130.1:21168290-21230138 GCF_009829125.3 Periophthalmus magnuspinnatus | reverse complement strand
ATTTTTTTATTTACAGTACTATGTTACATTCCTCAACTACATTAGATGCACTTCATACAAACAAGATCCTGAAAAAACATTTGTCTAAGAAATATGAAACAGAGTCACGCTCCGACGATCCCAAACATCTGCACACTGGCCATTTCAAAGGTGAACATTCCCAAATCAGAGGGGGACTGCGGTCACCTCCCTTGTTTAAATCCATTATTTAGCTATTTTGTCCATAATTTAATGCTATGAAAATTATATAACAAATTATGACCAATTTTCCCAGAGTTTGATGCCTCTGGCGTTAACAACAGGTTTGATTGACGTTGCTAAGCACCTAGTCCCTGCTAAGCCAACAGTGCAGGTGAGAAGGGGCGTTACCTTCAACAGCCTCGCTCTGGATTGACTCAGTGGTTGCTATGATACTCGTGGTCAGAATTCAAAATATGGAACTCGACTCCAAATCGTCCCCGTAGCCGATAGCCTCGATGAGCTTCATTTGACTGGAGCCGAACGCTGTGGGTGATGTCACACTCCCTTAGTCCACTTCTTTATACAGTTTATGAACAACACTCAATATATTTTAGAACCATTCAATACTACACTCGCAATGAAGGCTCAGTGGAGCATCAAGGAAAGGGTTAAGTAATTATTCCTATCACAGATGAAGGTGGAAAACCGTTGACATTTTTAATGTACATTTTACAACCCAAGAAATGACCAGGAGAAAGTTATTTATTTATCTTTACTTAGGAGAGCCCAATGAGAGCACTCAGACTCTCCCTTTCATGGCCCTGTTCAAATACAGAAAAAATACAAACAAAAACAAATAAAACAAATAAGTACATAAGTCCATTTAAAACATTTAAACAGGAGCAGGTGTGAGTGTGAAAGTTTATGACCAGATTATTAAAGTGCATTTGTGGCACCACAGTATTCAGTTTTGCTTGTCCTTGGAATTTATTTCATTTTTGTGAAGCAAACAACCAAAGTTTTTTATTCCCCCTTTTTATTTCTGGTGTGGCTTGTCCTTAGACTTTTACAATCATGAGATCTGTATCAAAGTTATATACATTTTATACAGTGTTGTTCTCTTCTGACACATAGCGATGGCTAACCTACTTTTCCATAGAGTGACAGTGATGGGCTTTGAATTCATCACCTGTTATGAAACAAGGGGATGAGTGAAAAACTGTGTCTAAATGTTTCAAAGTAAAGGCTGAAATCTGAATGTTGATTATATCCCCATTTGGGTTATGAACATTAAAACTTCGTCAAAACTTAATGAAAAATAATATAGAGGGCATTTGTTTTTCATCTGAGCCTTAAAACATATCAAAGTTTTATTAACATTCTCACTCATGTATTTAGATACGAAACAAATTGTTAAGATCCCCAGAGGCTACAGAAGTACTCTGCCATCGCTGAGAGTGGAGTGAATGAATAATGCATACAGTTACAAAGTGATTTTGAGTGTCTGGCAAAGAGCTATGGCTGTGCTCACAGCAGTCCTGGTTTGGTCAATGTTCTAGTCCTTGTTTAATCCTGGCCCAGTCCTGGTTTAGTCCTGGTCTAGTCCTGGTTAGGTAACACTTTACGTCACCCATGTTTCTGTACTGCCAATTGTCATAAATGTGCAAAAAGAATAATACAAAACAATATACTGTAACTTCACAAACCTGACGTGATGTGCAGTCATTTCATTAGCGAAATGCATGCCGATTGTGTTGTGATAGCGCTCTGAAGGGGGAGTGAGTTAACATGGAGAGCAAAGGGAGGGGCTACATAGTGTCAAAGCGAAACTTTTTAAATATATTATGTGTTAGCAATGAATACCCCATAGAAGTGTAATACCCCGTCTTTAATGAACCTTCCCATGTGATGTGAATCAGTTCCATGGAAAGATTTTAGTCATCTTGGCTGAGATGTCGCAGAGAGTCCCGGGAGAGGCGCCCTCTTCTGGCTGGAGGTCAGGTACAGCGTCTGCAGGTAGAAGAGCCGGAGGTGAGGTGGAAGTGACAGGTCAGTGAACGTCTCATCTCTCATCTGTCACACTGTCCCACTGAGGCCCCATCAAAGCTACTAGTATGACTGAAGCTGAGTGAAGCTGACACCAAAGGAGCCAAGTGAAGCAGAGAAGGAGAGCCTGACAGCGGGAGGGGGGAGCATGTGTGGGACAGAGAAAAGGCCAACAATGTGAATGAGTGACTGAATAAATGAAGTAGTGGATGGTGTAATAGGGTGGTTAGCAAAAAACATCAGGACTGTTCAGTTATAAAGGTGATTAATGTTTGGCTGCAGGTGCCTGGGTTTGGGTAGTTGAGGATTCAGGTCAGAGAGTGATTTTAGGTTTAAACCAACTGCATTTCAGCTTTGACTCTTGTGATTGTGTTTTCTGATTAGATGATCCTCTTGAGAATCTGTGTATCCAGAGCCTTAACCTGCACAAAGGGGACACATACAAGTTTTTCTCATTCTCAGTATATGGACAAGGCTCAGAGGCTGCACTAGTATTTGAGTAAAACTTGTCTTTCCCCCAGCATAGATATTAGCAGAGTTCAAATTGTGTCTTATTGTTCCATAATAGCAAAGCGTGTGTTAGCATGCTAGCTGTTTTTACCATTAACATGACAGTAAACTCCGCTTTTGTCACTGAGATTTGTGATAAAAAAGATCATAGCCTCGTCGCAGTGAATAATTAGGATGCTTTAAATACATAAGGTGAGGAATAACTTTGTACCAATGCAAACCGTTTAAAACCAACTCATTCTGTTTTTCACATTTTGTTGCATTAGAATCAGGTGTTTAATGATCGGCTACATGTGCTGTTGGTTTAGGTAGTGAGAATTCAGATCAGAGAGAGTCCCTTTACGCTGAAACCAACTGTAATTCACCAAACACTGAGCAGTTTTAGAAAATCTTGGTTGTGAAAGGGTTGAGAAGCACAGATGTGAATACTACAGAGTTAAAACTGCTCGTGGCGCTGTCCATGGTGCTGAACCCACGCCTCACTGACTGCACCTTTCACACAAGCATTGCCTATATAACACAATGACATTTACAGTGAATCAGTGTGAGCTAACCCAGTCTGGAGGAGCTATTGTCCCTTATGCAGTGCTTTATTGGTTAGAGACACTCCTCATTTCACACATCATTACATTGATTTGAAAAGACTCACATTGGGTTTTACAGAGCGGGGAAAATGTTTAGACTTTTTACAGACACAGAGCTGCATTGCAAAAAAAAGTGGGATTTTTTTTTTTAAATTTATTTATTTTTTATTAGTTACTCCTTGAATTTTATTTTTTTTTATTCCATTCAGTCCAGGGGTTAACACTTTATTTATTTATTTATTTATTATTTTATTTACACTTAAAAAACAAAACAGTAAGGAAAATATATGGAACTCAATTATATTTTTAAATAAATTGAGTGAATCCTTAAGTTTACATGTATTAAACTGCCTTTTTATACTGGCATAGAATTACTGAAAAATAAAAAATAAAAATTAAATGTAACTATATCTTTAAAAAGTCAATCAATCTAGACCATCTCAGTAAATTTATCTTATCAAAACTATAAAAATCAGACACATATTTTGAATTCAAATCATTTAAAGGTGCACTGTGTAAAGTTTCAACCACGTGCTTGTCTCCATGGAGATGTCACTTGTCGCCAGGTGTCACCAACTGTATATCAGAACACATTACAGGTCAGATCTGTGGAGAGGCGGACCTGCTCACAGTCTGTTTTTCAAAGTATAATAAGAGCAATACCAAAATGACATTGAATACACGAGGGACACGCTTAATGCCTTATTATGAGACATTACGAGCAAAGTAGAAGCATCTTTACGGACACAAGCAAGTGGCCAAACCCTCCTCCAGAAAAGTTACATAGTGCACCTTTAATGTCTGAATATTTCATGATGTTAGTTCATGGTTGAGCTCACTGCTGGGACAGGTCATACCGTCATGCTAACAAGTCGATGTGCCTGCTGCGCTTGTGTGGGGCTACTTCCTGTTTGCGCCAACGAGAGGCTAATGAAGCGTCGTAGCACCAGCTCCTCGTCCATACAAACTCAGGCTAGAGATGACATTTAAAGAAAACACCCTCCTGCTTTCATAATGTCACTGAAGGTAAAGGTGCGGCCTGGGGAGATGACAAAATATATGTGCTCATTTTATTCACGAAAGTATTTTAGATTTTAGATTTGGATGCACTTCATTTGATGTTTTTTTAAATTTATGTTTACTACTTGTACTGTGGATACATGCCATAGACTCTATATATAAATGGACAAAGAGGAAGTGAGCATGGGTGCACTTTTGGCTCCATCTCTGGCTCCAATTCACTCTTGTATTGAACAATTGTCACCCCCTCGCTCTGTAACTGCTGCTGTCAGGCTCGCCATTTTGGTCTTAAAATGTTCGTATTAACCTGTATTAACCGTATTAGCATTAATAACAGACAAATCAGGCGCCTTCTTTTAAGCAGGAAGAGGGCTTACCTTCAACAGCCTGACTCCGGTTTGGCTCTTTGTTTGCCATGATAGTCAAAGTCAGAGTTCCAAACATAAAACTCAGATAAAAATTATCCTCTGCCCTGTAAATGACAATCAACATTTATCTTACAGAAAGCAATGAGAATCCACTGAACGCTATGGTGACGTCACAGTCCCTTATTCCACGTCGTTATACAGTCTATGACACATACTGAAGACATCAAAACTATGAAGCAAGACCTATGGAATTATGTAGCGAAGAAAAACTATAATAACTATAATAACTTTCTTTAAGTATCCACCCTTTGTTTTGTTGACAGCGCTGCAAACCCTTGGCCTTGTCTCAGTGAGCTTCCCGGAATGGTTTTCACTCGCAGGTTTGCCTCGTGCAAAAGCTGTGATCAAAGCAAAAGGTGGCTACTTTGAACATCCTGCGTAAATAACATTAGAAAAACATGCAAACTCCACATATAAAGACCCCACAAAGTCCAGAAATGTGCCAGTAACTCAGATGGTACAGCGTTTTTCCACTGGCCCACAGGTTGATGTTGCGTTTCCAGCTCCTACAGATGAATGCTGTTGTTGCGCCCTTGAGCAAGACACTTAATCCACCTCGCCCCTAGTGTCTGCGTACACCGACGTATGAATTTGCGTAAATGGATGAGCGGTTCCTTGATGTAAAGTGCTTTGAGTGACTTGAAGGTGGAAAAGGGCTGTTTAAAAATGTGACTATTTACCATTTACCACAGAAATTGAACCTGCAACCTTCTCGCTTCGGGGCAAAAGCACTTAAACTCAGCCACACTGCCTCTAAGTGTCATTCTGTCACTGGTCTTTTAAATAAATTATAATGTAAATGCCTTTGTTCTGCCGCACCCTTCTGTCCCATCACACATATTTAACTTATCTTTTTAACCTTGCTGTAGTTTTTTTTCTCATTTTTTTCCCTATATCCTTGTTCGTTGTCTTGTTTGTCGACTCCGAGGTTGTATGCATCATTTGTTACCACTATCTGTGAAACAATTACCCCTGAGGGACCTTATAAAGTGTTGAAGTTAAAGTTTGGATTTCGGTTAGTCATTCAGCCCTACACCAGCATCCTAATTGGCTGCATTGCGTAGTTTTGTTTTCCCCTTCTCTCCCTCCCTCCCTCTCCCTTTTGTCCCATCCCTCTCTCTCTCTCTGCTCCTCTCTGCACTTCCCATAATCCTCTCTGTGTGGCCCGTAGTCCTGGATCAGCATTTTACTCCAGTCTGAAACCCACAGCTCAAGGTCATTGTATAAAACCACAATAGACGTTTCGTTTTCATTCACTCAAACAATGTGAGGCTCAAATATAACCACATCCGTCTGTCGTCTGCTTTTCTTATAGTGGGATAAATAGTGCCTTTTACAAATATTTTTTTTTTCTGTGCCTTGGGCTGGTGTAATGCAAAACAGATTTTCAAAATGGTTTCCAAATTGATCAATTTTAGACCCTGGCAACACAATATTTTGAAAAGTATTTATTCTCTCGTTTTAAGAGCGTGTACTTTTGGAAAAAAACAAAAAAAAACAACCATCTTTTAGAACAACTATTTATATCAAACTACTTTCAAAATGAGGGTTTGTATTTTTCATTAAAGATGCACTATGAAACATTTCTGGAGAAGGCTTATTTCCATGGAGATGTAATCACTTTGTTTGGAATTTTTCATGGTACAGCTTTAAACTTCTTATCTCCATGGAGGCAAGCAGGTGGGTCTACCCCTCCTCCAGAAATGTTTCGCCTGCTTGTTTCCTTGGTGATCTAATTTGCCTGGAATTTTCCACAGTATAGCATTAAATTTCTTATCTCCAAGTTACAGGTCAGATCTGATGAGAAGCACAAAAAAACTACTTTAATTGAATAAATACAAAATAGATAAGTCTGATACCATTATACTGTGGGACATAATATCTCCATGGAGATGAGCAGGTGGTCAGAAATGTTGCACAGTATAACTGTAAAGCAGCAGAGGAATCCACAGCACTTCGACTCGACAAGGCTGCGAGAGTAGAGCTAAGCGAGGGGTCACGTAGAGGTCAACTGGAGTTTAAGGCTTTGTCCAAACTGTATCTCAAAGCCGCACGCGAAACAGAAGAGCAAAGTTCTGTTTTAAACTCCATGGTGTTCGACAAAGGCTGAGATTTGAGCCAAGAAATTTGTTTTGTCTCTTGGTGTGAATCCATTTTAACAGATACATTTTTCTGCCAAAGAAAAACTCCTCCAAATGTCGGTTGGTGTCTGGTGATGCCGTTGCCCTTGACGACTGATGATGTAAAGTAATTTGATTTATTTGTCAGCAGTATCAGGGGTAAAAAATAGGTTGGGTAAACATTGGGAGTATTTCAAATTTGAAGTATTGCTATTCAACGACAAAAGGATTTGGCCACAGAGACACGTACAAAACAAATATTATTTCAGTTTACGAACAGTCTGTGTTGAGTCTGAATTAGATCTAATTAACTACACATGGATAAAGGAGCGTTAATTCAATCAACACGTAAATGGCGTAAACACAAATACTAAATACCTCCATGGCCTAGAATAAAGAAATGGTGATGTAAGTGGGATTTTTAAACTCATAACTGATCATGAAATATCAGAACATCCTAAAGGAGTTTCACATTGTGTTGGGAGCTTATAAAAATCTGTACTTCCTGACTCAAATAGTAATTAGCCATATTTCCTCTCCTCGATGAAAGCTCACATTAGAATGATTGACAAAGACCAAAGACGTGATGGTGAAGTCCTGTCTGTAGATGACACTGAAGGATAAAGATGGTCAGACTGGTGACTTTTATAAAGCCTCCCAAGAGCACGTCTCTCCAGTTCTTCTGAATGAGTTTAAAGGGCCGATATTACACTATTTTCTGATCTACAGGTATGTTATAATGTTGTGAGAATGTGTGAATGAAACAAACACAACTCCAGGTCTGTTTTTGAGGAAGTAACAGCATTAAAACGTGAAAGCTCACATCAGTCTATGTTGATTAATATAAGACCTTTAAGGAAGCCATAAAAAAGTGTCAACTTCCACCCACTTTGCGTCAAAATTTAATAACTTGAATCCCCAAACCAAATATCAAGCTTATTTTATCAACCCACAACTGGAGGCCATTACTTTAATTAACAATGCTGCCTCATATGGCTCATATTTTTACCCAAACATTAAAAACATGTCTAGACACAATTGTTAATGATGTCAGTCAGGATTTACACAGGAGACACATCTGAAACAACATGACGATGATTTTTAGATTTGATTACAATGAGTTCATAACAGAAACATGTTTTATTCTCTTTGTAGATATGTACAAAGCCTTTGACACTGTGGAGCATAAGATTCTTTTTGATGTTTTAGACCTTTTTGGATTAAGCCAGTACTTTGTAAAAGCAATCCAAACTTTTTGCAATAATTGTTCCTCAGTCAAACTTCCTCAGGGACTGGTAAGAAACTTAAAAAATAGTACTTTTTTTCCAATTAAATTTGAAACAGACTGGTGTATAACAAACCAATTCTAAAACCAGTGCATATAAAAACCAGGTGCCGTCTACCATCTCCCACTAACCACATGTTTTCTCAGCATATCTCTCCACGTGAACAGGAAGTGGCGCTGACTCATCACAGGGCTGTGCTTAGCCACTGTGACGTTTTCATTTGCACTGGTTCATTTTTATGGTACACTCCAGAGGGACGCTGTTCTGTAGATGGAGGTAATAAGGTCACCTGTACGTGTCCAGTGTGTTTCTGTCACATCCGAGGCCACACCACCATTCTCTGGCGTAATGGTTTTACTCTATTGGTTTTATCCTCCTGTTATGTGGTGCCATACTGAGGACGACTGACCATTCAAAAGATTTAATATTTTGTATTGAATTGTGAACTGCTATGGCAACCGTTCTAACTTTTCATCATTCTGAAAGCCACAGACCTTTACAGTAGTCATGTGTTTAGAATAGTTACGCACACAGCCTGTACTGACATAAAGACACTGCAGGTTTGAACAGGTGAGTTTTCAGGGCTGTTTTGAAGATGGTGAGTGTGGATGAGTCTCTGATGTGTTTGGGCAGGGAGTTCCAGAGGGTGGGGTCAGCAGCAGAGAAGGCCCTGTCCCCCCAGGTCTTATGTTTAGTCCTGATAGGGGGAGACAGCACGGGTGGATGTGTGGTGATGGAGGAGCTCAGAGAGGAAGGTGGAGGCCAGGTTATGGAGGGGCTTGTACACAATGGTGAGGGGCTAGAATTGGACTGGACAGGAGTTTTCGTTTGGTTGGTTGGTCTCATGTCTATATCTATCTATCAATTTTCTTCTGCTCTATCCGGGGCTGGATCGTGGAGGCAGCAGTCTGTGCAGAAGGTTCAAACTTCCCTTTCCACACACACTTCCTCCAGCTTTTCCGAGGGGATCCCGAGGTGTTCCAAGGCCAGCCCAGAGACATAGTCCCTCCAGCATGTCCTGGGTCTTCCCTGGGGCCTCCCCTCCAGTGGGACTTGCCTGTAACACCTCCCCATGGAGGCATCCACGAGGCATCCGGAACAGATGCCTGTGCCATCCTTAGCTGGCTCCTCTTGATGTGAAGAAGCAGCGGCTCTACTCCGAGCTCCTCCCATGTGACTGAGCTCCTCACCCTGTTGTCTATGTGTTCTTCATGTTGCTGACCAGTACTGAGGCAGTTTAAAAATGTTCCCTATATTGATCATTCACGGTTTAGTGTTTGATTTTGTATGATCTTGTTTTATTATAAATTATGGCTTTCAGTATTCATTTCTTGAACATAAACAAAACAGACTTTAATTATTGTTATTTAACACAAAATAGTCACATTTCTTCCTCCAAAGTCTGAACTCTACTCCAAACCACATGCTTTTACTGACAGAGGACTGGTTGAAAACTTCTCTTTTAAAAGCCCGTAGCTGATCGCTGACATTTTCAAATGCCTGGATCTCCATCTTGATTAAAACTTGATTAACAGTCTTAGATCAGAACCAGGATTAAGTCTCTAATCAGAAGAAACCAAACTGCAAAATGAAACCACTAATCCTTCAACATCCAGCGATACCTGCACTGGCTCTACCGATACTATTCCCTTAGAGTAAATGAACAATATAAAGACATGTTTTGATACTAATGTTTGTATTAAACCTTCATTTTTAGCCAAACTGTTTCAAATCACCGTCCTGATGATGTATCTGGGTTTACTAACAACACACGACACATCACCATGACAGAAACCTTGGGCCAGTGGATTGATTTGTACTGGGGCATGCTGGGCAATTTATGAGCAGATGATGACAACAGGCAACCAGACGTCACACACATAAATCAAATCACACCCCGTCGGCCTTTTACGACATATAAACAACAACAACAACAACAACTTCCTTATTGACCAAGCAAGAGATAATGACCTTTCAAAAGCACATCTTTAACCACAAATTGTGTCAAATATACAAATGATGTAGTAATAATCTAGCGTAACATAGGATTATCAGTGCATCTCAATGTATCATGCTCTTTTAAACATGAGAATAGGGCGACCAGACATCTGTATTTACCCAGGACAGTCCCAGTTTTGAGCATTGTGTCTCCTGTCCCAGCAGATTTGTCCAAAACCACTGATTTGTCCGATTTTATGAAGAAATGTCCCAGGTGTCCCTATTTTTACCCTGTAAATGGGGCAAAATATTGTCATTTTTTTACCTAAAATATAGAAAACTGCATGAACTGTGAAAATGACCATAATAAATCACTGAAGTCGTTCTGACACAAGTAAATCAAGAATGGACAATGGACTTTTGACAATTTTATTTATATCTACTAACTGTGTGTCCCCGTTTTTAATTTTGAAAACATAGTCACATAGTTCAACATTAAAAAACTCACCAAATGATTAAACTTGATTATGTTAAATGATTGTAAGTTTTGAATTTGAGCTGAATAGGCCTATGTATTTCTAAAAATTATTATTATTTTACATACAAAATCCTAAAATGAGAAAACAACAAATTTTTACAATGATTTTGCCTAAAAACTAAAATCACACTTTCACATTCTGACTTGATATAACTTATAGTCGTACATCTTAAATAAATTGAACAAGATTATAGTGGCATGGTAGTATTTATGCTTTTTTTAGTATTATAAAAAAAAACGTAACACAATCTACCCATTTAGCCCTGTAGGAACGCTCTAAATGTCAGCTTGTAAATAAAAGAGGAAGCCTTTTATTTTACACTTATGTTTTTGAGTTGACATTTTAACAAGTTTAAAAAGTCCGGTGAGACCAGGCGGGCCAGATTTGGTATTGATTCTCACTTGGTCTGTGGACTTAGTGCTTGGTCCGCTGCGTGGCGTTCCTCAAGCCCCCCCCCTTCCCCCTGAGCTGCAACTTCACGCTCCCAATGAGAGCGTGAGAGAGCCGCAAAGCATTCTGGGAAGTACAGAAAATCAGTAAATGGATAGGGTCATTGAAGTACACGGGGGGGATGTGTTGTATTAAGGCTGTGGCTAGTGTCTGGCACATTTTGATAATTGTATTTCCAGTTTATAAAAATGAGGCTATTCTGATCACTTTTCCTGGTTCCTCTGGCAGACTGACACAGACATATGGTAGTGTGGGTGGTTGGCAGATGCTACTAATCACACAGCCAGCTTTACGTTACACTTGTCTCTGGGGCTAGAGAAATATCTAATTGCATTTTTTTTTCTCCCTGACAAAACTTTAAGATCAGATTTATGTCTTTAAACTCAAGATTCTGTTCAATTTGGTCCAATAAATGGTCACACAATGGCGTTTTTCTACCTTCAAGGCATTCAAAACGTAGGTGTCTTGCCCAAGGACACACCGACAGTATTCACGTGCAGGAGCTGGGATCGAACCGCCAATCTTCAGATCAGAGGATGAATTAACTGAGCTCCCGCTGCCCATGATCTTGCGATTAGATTAGCAGTTTACGGCTTGTCTGTGTAATCCCTCATTCGTCCAGGTCTGGTCCGTAGCAAAAGACCAAAATTAAATTTGTCAACTGGACAAATCGTTGCAGGAGTGAAGACGTTTCGCTGCTCATCCAAGTCGCTCCTGCAGTTCTGGTCAGATTGCTGGTGGACACTGCCTTATATCTATGTGAAGGGAGGAGCTAATTACACTGAAACTGTAAACAGCCATTGTCTCCAATTTCATCTTAAACAACCCTATTCAACCTGTAATGGTCGCCTATTGTTCTCTTTGTTCCTGCTTGTTTTGGGTCTGAGGATAGAGTTGTAGATCTATTATTTACGGCTTCCATTTTGAGGGCACACGGAAGTACATGTAATAACATTTAAAGTCTGAACAGCTAAATTAAAGGTCCTCTGTAAAACATTTCTGGTGGGATGGTGATGCGATGTTGCTTTCCCAAATGGCCAATATATGTATTTACTGAATAAAAGTTGTGTTGTTGTTTTTTTTTATTGCAAAAGAATACATGCGTTCTTACTGTGAGCATGCTCGCCTCTCGACACATCTGACTTGGTGTCGTCGCCTTCTTGTCTCCATGGTGACAGATAAGTTTAAGTCACAGCAATAACATCTGCATGGAGATTAGGTGGCGCACCGTCTACCAGAAAAGTTACATAATACAAGAACTTTGTAGAGATCAGAACTATAGAGGTTAGAGAGTTCATTTACAGATCACGTGAAGCCATGGAGACGACAGGATAGAGCGTTTAAACTACCAAATAGATCTTTAGTTTCCTACCGTTCCTACTGCCATTCCATTCGGGTTAATCATTCAGCCTCACTTGTTTCAAACTGGTGCATTTCTGCGGAAGAGAAAATAAGAAAAAGAGGAAAATAGTCCGAGCATAAAAACAGCAGGGAGTGTGTCTGACTGTGACCTATGAGTGGAGCGGCCTCCTTAGAGACAGGCCTTATGAAAGCCTCAAGGCCACACAAAAGAAAACTATTAAATGTTTTTCAGCTGGGTCCCGGTACAACCACGAGAATCAAACATACTCATCATGTTCCTCTGGTTTGGTGCGGTTCTTTGGTGCTGTTCCCTGGTGCTATTCCAACTCTTCCAGGCACCGACACAGACTGTTTGCGTCTGATGTAATAAGTGTCAGTGGTAGAAGCACGCAACAGTTTTATATAGTTTGATTAATATGCGCTGTCGTCAGGGATCATAACAGCAAATGGATATTCACATAAAAGGGTCAGATCGTTGCAGCTGCAGGGTTTGTGCAAGCACCGCTATTTCATCATATTCATGTTTCAGTATTTCAATTGAGAAAATGGACTCGGTGACTAATGAGCACAATGAGAACGAGCGCCCTTCTGTGGAGGTCAATGGATCTGATGTTTTCAGGTTCGGGCTCCGATCATAGACTGTTTATGTAAATGAAACATAGCTAACCTGCTAACTGCTGCTGTCAGGCGTGTCATTTTGGTCTTAAAATGTCACCTCTATTACATGATCCTTGGGTTTTTATTCCGCTACTGTGTCTACCTTAGCAACAAGTTTGATTGACAGCGTTGCTAGGCTAAGGGAAGGGGCGTTACCTTCAACAGCCTCCCTCCGGATTGGCTCTTTCGTTGCTACGATGTGGAACTCTACTCTAAATTCGCCCGTATAACCTCTAGCCTCGTTTAGCTTCATTTGACTGGAGCTGAACACTACGGCTCATGTCACACTCACTTAGTTCACTTCTTTAGACAGTCTATGCGCACTCTGGGTAAACCAAACCCTTGTCTCCATGGTATTACGTCATCCGGAGTGTTCCACAGTATGGCGTTAAACTGATTGATCACTAGGCCAAGTTACAGGTCGGATCTGTGGAGAGCAAGCGAACTCATAGTTAGTTGTAATGCATGTTTTCCCAAGATATGATTTTTAACAGCAGAATTTGTAATGGAATGAATGCAAGATACATTTAATGCCATACTGTGTAGCATTCCATCATCTTTTCTTTCTGTATTTATATGTTTCCAAATCAAAACTACTGTATCAACCGTATTTTTGGCATGTTCCGTAGTTTTCCTTTAGCTCAGTGAGAACAAAAGTGATTATTGTGTTTGTTGTCTTGTCGGCACGGTGACATGAACTGCCTCTCTAACCCCGAGTGTTTACAGAACCTTATCTCTCACCCCCCTCTCTCTCATCTCTCCCCCTTCTCTGTCACCTTTTCTCTACCCCTGTCGTTCTGTCTGACACCTCTCTCACCCCTTCTCTTACTCATCTCTCTCTTCCCCTCTCTCCCTCCCTCCTTCTCACTTCACCCCTACTTTATTGCCTCCTGCCTTATCTCTCTCTTAATCCCCTTCTCTCTCACTCTGTCCATCTCTGTCTCACCCTCTCTGCCCCTGTCTGCCCCTCTAATCTTCTTTCTCCCTTTCTTCTCTCTCTTTGCCCCCTCAAGCTCTCCTGTTTCTCTCCTTCTCTCTCTTTCCCCTTCTCTCTCACACCTTCTGTATGCCTACTTTGGTCTCTCTGCTCCCTCCTCTCTCACTTCTCCCTCTCCCCCTCCCTCGCTTTTTAAATCCCAAAACTCTACCCTGTCATCTCTCCTTTCCTTTGCTACCCTATTTCTATCCTCTCTTAACCCTCTCTTACTCCATTACCAACCTTATCTCTCTCTCTCCTATCTTCCCACTCTCTCACCTCCTGTCTTCTCCCTTGCTTCCCTTCCCTCCTCGTTCTTTCATCCCTTTATACTCCCATCTCTTTTTTCTTTCTCTCCCTCCTCTCACCTCCCTTCTTCTACCCCTTTCTCCCCCTCTCTGTTCAACCACTTTCCCTCTATCTTTCTCTCTCTCTGCCCCCTCCCTTCTCACGCTCTCTGTTCAACCACTATCCGCCCCGCTCTCGTTATCTCCCTCTCTCTCCTCCTCCCCCCTCTCCTTCTCTCTTTCCCAGTACTCTCTCTCTCCATTCAACCACTAGCACTCTCTTTCCCCCTCCCTCTGCCTCTTAACCCTGTCTTTCTTCTCCTTCTTTCATCTCCATTCTTCTCTCTGTCATACTTCTCTTTCTCTCCCTCTTTCTCCACTCCCCCTCTATCTTTCAGTCTCCTTTTTATTTCTCTCCTTCTTTCTCTCTCTTCTTCCCTCCCTCCTCTCTCTTTGACTCGCTTTTCAACCCCCATCTCTCTCTTTCTCTCGCTCCCTCATCCCCCCTTTCTCTCTCCTTTCTAACTCTCTAACTCTAACTTTCTCCTCCTCTTTCTCTTCTACCCCCTCTTCTCTCTTTCACTCTCGTTTCTATCGCTCTCTCCTCCTCCCGCCTCTCTCTTTGACTCTTTCACCTCCATTTCTTTCTCTCCCCCCTCTTTCTCCTTCCTTTCTATCTCTCTCCCTCCCTCCCCTCTGTTTCATGCTCCTTTCTATCTCCCTCTACCTCCTCCTCTCCCTCTCTCCTCCCCTTACTCCTCTCCACCCCTCCCTCCTCTCTCTTTCTCTCTCCTCTATATCTCCCTCTCTCTCCTCCCCTCCTTCCTCTCACTTCCGCCCTCCTTTCGCTCTGTCCCTCTCTTTCCTCCACCTCTCTCTTCCTCTCTCCTTTCTCTGTCTCTCTCCCCTCCCCTCCCTCCTTTCTCCCCCTCCCTCTGCTCTCTTTCTCTCTGCTTTCTCTTTGTCCCTCTCTCTCCTCCACCTCCCTCCTCTCTCTTCCTCTCTCCTTTCTCTCTCACCCTCTCTCTCCTCCCCTTCCTCCTCTCTCCCCGTCCCTCCACTCTCTTTTCCTCTCCTTTCTCTCTCCCTTTCTCTCCTCCACCTCCCTCTTCTCTCTTCCTCTCTGTCCCTCTCTCCTCCACCTCTCTCCTCTCTCTTCCGCTCTCTTTTCTCTGTTTCTGTCCCCCTCTCTCCTTCCCTCTCTCCTCTCTCCTCCTCCATCCGCTCTCTTCCTCTCTCCTTTCTCTCTGTCCCTCTCCCTCCTCTCTCTTTCTCTCTCTCCCTCTCTCTCCTCCACCTCCCTCTTCTCTCTTCCTCTCTCCCCCTCCCTCCACTGTATTTTTCTCTCCTCCCTCCCTCCCTCTCCTCCTCTCCTCTCTGTTTATCTCAGACTCTTGTGTGGTCATTTAAACACTAAACAGTCGCTGACAGAGCGTCACGCCGCGGCCTCTGAAGGTCGTTCAAACAGGAGTGACCTTGACCTGTGCACAGGCCACAGCACATAACTGTCTAATCTGTGTAGAGACCAGAGCTGCAGGAAAACAAAAGCAGCAGGAACAGAAAAACATACTCACGTACACCGGGAAAAACATACAGATTTACACGTGTATTTAAAGAGACAGGTTTGTTTTAAGTCGATAATCTTACTTCATTAGACTCTGGGACAAAAGTAGGTGCAGTTTTTACTCCCCAGAAAGGTGACCAAAGTGCTTTCCAATAAAACCAACACAATATACACAGATATACAGAGCATTACTAAGTGTTAAAAGTCAGTCTAAATAAATGCATTTTGAGCCTGGGTTTAAACCGGCCCAAGTCTGTGATAATGTGCAGATCAGGGGGTAGTTTGTTCCAAAGTCCCAGCGACAGAGAAAAACCCGATCGACCCCCGCAGTCAGTAACAGTCTGAAGTGAATGAATCTATCTGCTATCTGAATACTTTCTTTTATGAACTGAAAATCTTAAAATCAGTGACAAAACAAACAAATGGAGCTGAATGCACACGTCAGAGTCCTGTCTGAGTCTGAGTGATGGAATAATTGACTCTTTGGAGCAGGTTACAGTTTATTTGGAGCGTTCAGAGCCGATATGGAGCCGTCACATTCAGACAGGTGAAGACGTGCGCACTGGGAGGCACTCTGCTACTGGCAACTTGTTCTGGAACAAAAACGATGTTCTTCCTTTTCTTTCAGCTTTTCCCCATGTTCACTACAGGGCTGGGTGATGTGGGTGTGATTTCATTCCTGTGACAATCTGCTTTTATTTTGGTAGAATCCCATATTTGACTCGCTGATCTTTGTGTTTAAAGGTCCTATATTACGCAAAATTAACTCTTATGAGCTTTAGTCCATGTTATAATGTTGTTACCTCTTCAAAAACAGACCTGGAGTTGTGTTTTGTTTACGCTTTATTATTAATCTGTCAACGTGTCCAAACCGCAAAATGCTCTGTTCCACCTTGTGATGTCATGAAGTGGTAGTTTTCAAGTTAACAGCTCTTTTTATCTTGTGTTTAGTAAAAAATCGGCAGTTCCAGGGCTGAAATTATCCAAATGATTCTAATGAAGGTGTATGGAGTTTAAAAACACAGTGGAGCACTTACTGTATTACCACATGACATCACAAGGTGGAACAGAGTGTTTTCTGTTTTAGAGAAGAACATCTGAATGAAACAAAACACAACTCCAGATATGGTTTTGATGAGAAAACATTAGAACATAGATCAGAAAATAGTGTAATATTGACCCTTTAATGCAGCTATACTCTCCGAAACACACTTTGCACCGCCTACTCCTCCTTCTGACCCGCCTCCATGACGCTCTGAGTGAGTGACAGCTGGATTTAACCAATCACAGTGAAGAGTAAAGTTTCAGAAACAGAAAGTAGCTTCACTTACCTCTTAGAGACTAACATTGCTATAACATCATAACTGTGATCTGGCTCTAACAAAATGGTGATATGAAGTTTGTGGCACATCGCTTACCCCTCCTGGTCACTACAGCAAACTATTTTCCCTATTTTGACAGTAGATTAGATAATAGATTGTAGATAAGATGTCCTTCCTGGCTTTGGAGTTGGATGGATAGCTGTAGCCTGTTCATGGGTGGAAGTATCTTGCGTAAGGACACATGATAAACAGGGTGAGTACTTTCCCACTGTATTGTCCAATGAAACTATATGTCAATCCAAAGGCAGGACTATATTTCAGCAGAGTGTCACAGCAGCAGAGCCCAGTGGACGCCGCATCTGTTGGCACAATGCAGCGCGCCAGCCACACGTGCTAATTGAATGTAAAAGCGCACGTCAGCCCGGTCCTTTGAGGCAGCGCAGGTGAAGTGTGTTGCAATGTGTTTGATATGAGGAGAGCGCGTGGAGGGGCGGGGGTAATTGGGAAATCTCGTTGAATTACTACACAGGAGCGTTCACCCTTGAGGAATCTCAGGTCGTCCTTGTGCGCACGGCTATACCCATCACACCAGCAACCCCCTCCCCTCTCCTCTCTCCTCTCCTTCTGTGCGCTGTCTCCTCCTCCTCCTGCCCACACTCGCTCCATCCTCCACCGGTGCAGCTTGGATCACAGAGCAGTTAGCGCAGAATCACGCGTGGAAAAGTGGACAAGTGTAGCGCGCCGTGTTGAATGGGAATTATCTCCAAAGAAACAGCGCTCTTCTTCATCACTGCGGCTCTTTTTTGGGGAAGTAAAGCCAATTCTGCTGGTTCTGCCGCGGCTCCGCTCTGCGTCTGTAGCCCGTTTGGAGGGCTTTCCCCCCCCTCCCGCTGTAATATTTATGACAAACACTCGCAAATTATTCTGGTCACGTTTTTGGCTGTCCTGGAGAGCGCTGGAGTGGATCTGCTTCCAGTGCACGGGAGATAGCGCAGCGCATTGACACCTGCAGTAGGATGTAAAGGGAATTCCCACTCAGCAAACTGGTAAGTTCAACATACGGGACGCTTCTTTTTATGTAGCAACAATTTGGACACGCACAGGTGATTCCGTTACGCGCGTGAAGTGACGGTGAAAGCGCACGGCTAAACGGGACCTGTGCTCAGAATTAAAGGGTATAAGTCGACTGGAAGGGGGGTAAAACCAAAAAAAAAAACAGCACGTTGGCACAGCACCAGCGTCCCGAATCAGCATTGGCCGACCCACAAGTCCCACATGAAAGAGGAAAAAACACTGCTGTGCGTATGTCAGTATTTATTTTTGTGCAGTGAACCAAATATCATCCTGGAAATAAAACGAAGCTTGAGGCTCGCGTTTAGACTTGAGTATAAATTATGGCGCGTGTCTTATAATTCAGGGTCCCTCTGGTTTCCTCTGGTTGTTGATGCTTCAGTCACATGGATGCGCCACGCTCATCTTTGCTCATTTTAAAAGCAGCTCGTGTTGGGGCATGTACACACTGTTCAGTAAGATAACACAGATTGATAATGTCTGTGTGTCTAATGAAGGATTTATGGTTTGGAATATTTCTAAATGATCTGGTTGGTTATGGGCTGATTGGTTTAGTGGAGCCATTTCTCCACAGTGCAGTGCGGAGCCGTGTGCGTAAAAGGAGCTCTATGAAGTTACACGGAGTCTCCAGCATGTTTCAAGTGTCTCCTCCTGTCATGTACCTCTGGGTGCAGTTAGGAACAAGAGAAATGAAAACATGAATGTTTTTAGGTACGCTCATGATTGCACAAAATAAAAAAGTTAACCTATGTCTAAGCTGTAACATTCACTTTTAGGATAATTTTTTTTTTTATGTAAAAATGTTGTGAAGTTAAGCCAGTTCCAGTATAAAACAGAAAGTGGTATGTTTGCAGTTGCAGTACATCTGGGATCTTTTAATATACAGTAATATCTCTTAATATACATTTAATATACATCTTTTAATATACAGTATTTCAAATTCAAAATCATAAAACCTACAATGTTTCCCTCTACTATAAACATCAGCAGAGTGGATCACTGCTCAAGACTTCACTGCACCAACAGTATTCACAAGAGTCCTCCACCTGCTTGTGTCCTTGGAGTTCTTATTGCTTTGCCTGAAATGTTCCACATTATGGCATTATACTTACATAGCTTGCATTTATTCAGTTTTGTTTTCTGTTTGTATCGCTCAAAAGTACATTGAAAAAAAAACAAGAAACAGGCATTCTTACTGTGATTGGGCTCAGCTCTCAACAGATCAGATCTTATCTTGTCTCCATGGAGATAGGTAAGTTTAATGCCATACTGTGGAACATTACTTTTAAAGGGCCCATATTAGGCTATTTTCTGATTTATGTTATGATGTTTCCTCATCAAAAACATATCTGGAGTTGTGTTTTGTTTCGTTCGCACATGTTTAAACACACAAATCCTGCATATTTAGGAGTTTTTCTCTTAAACTGAAAACGCTCCGTTCCACTTTGTGATGTCATGTGGTGATACAGGAAGTGCTCCACTGTGTTTTTAAACTCCATACAGCTTCACTAGAATCATTTGGATAATTTAAGACCTGGAATTGCCGGTCTCTACTGAAAAGAAGGTAAAAGGAGCTGTTAACTTGAAAATTCCCACTTTGTGACATCACAAGGTGGAATAGAGCATATCGAGTTTTGGAGACATAGATAGACGAATAATAAAGTGTTATTCAAACATGTGTGAATGAAACAAAACACAACTCCAGGCATGTTTTTGAGGAGGTTATACACATTATAACATGATTTAAAGTCATTTTTGTATAATATAGGACCTTTAATAAAGTGAATCTAAACTTCCCATAATACCAAATGCACAGTGTTTATTTACTGACCAGGGATTATGTGACAACTGAGGAAAAGTCACTATTGGACAAAGTGATACATTGTTGTTTTTCTTGTCGTTCACATCTGATACAGTATTTATGAATTTATATTTTGAATGTCATGTGTGCACGATGCCATAGCTCCTTGTTCATGTGCGTACAGTCAGAGTTCTGGACTAAAGCAGGTCCTTGGTGTCCTGGGTAAGCACACAGCCTCAGGAACAGCAATGTTTATTTTATGAAAGTGCACCAAAATATACTGTCTCCAATGTGCAAGATGGTCCCAGCGCAATAATAGAAAAAGTGGGAGAGGAGGGAAATGGAATACGATAAAGTGGAGCTCGTGTTATTATGAATGCCACAAAACACAGGTGGATAAATATTGGACATGAGTTAATTGAATCATTTAAGTGGTATAAGTGGGCCCGTTTTCTCAGATACGAACTGGCTCCGGCTGAACACAGAATTAGAAGAATGCAGTTTTTCCGTCTTATACTCGGCAACAATAGTGCTGTAATTATTCTGCGTCAGCTCAGAGTCTAAGGAAATGAAGCTGCAACTGGGAGGGCATCTGGCATAAAATGTATATAAAACCAACACATAAAACACTCCACTTTGTGATGTCATCATGTGGTAATACAGGAAGTGCTCTACTGTGTTTTTAACCCGCATACACCTTCACTAGAATCATTTGGATAATTTCAACCCTGGAAATTCCAATCTCTACTGAACTAAAGATAAAATGTAGCTGTTAACTTGAACACTACCACTTGATGACATCACAAGGTGGAACAGAGCATATTCAGGATTACTTAAACACATGTGAATGAAACAAAACACAACTTCGGGTATGTTTTTGAGGAGATAACAACATTATAACATGGCTTAAAGCTCAATTTTGAGATTTTTATCACAGTTTATACAGTTGTTTAACGTAAATATTAGGTTAAAAATGCACTACTTTTACAGCTCAGATCTGGGGAGAGGGGAGCCCATTCAGAATAACTTCCCCTCTCCTGGACAAGTACGCAGTGAACCCTCTACTACAGGGGCGTCAAACTCATTTTCACTGAGGGCCACATCAATAAAATGGTTGCTCTCAAAGGGCCAGATGTAACTGTAAGATAAATGTCACTATGTTTTAATCTTGTTAATTAACCGTTTCTAAATGTATTACTTATTCAAGTTACAAATATTGCATATGGATTTGCATAGGCATGAAAAAAATGGCTGTTTAACTGTGTATCTCCTGAAAAACTGACATTTTAAGACAGTCATACTTTTTAATTTACTTTTTCGCGGGCCACATTTGGCCCACGGGCCTTGAGTTTGACACATGTTCTCTACTAGAAAAGATACATGATACCCCTTTATATTCACAAGCAACATGGGTGAAGTGTCTCACCCAAGGACACAGAAAGTCAATTTATTTTATCTTTAAACAATAAATAACTTACATTTGGCTGGCTATAACGTGACTTGAACCACTTAGCCTCCCGTTATTGTACACACCACTTAAGCCGGAGTCTTGATAAGTTGTTGTGATGTTGCGCTCATTAGACCTGAACCCCAGCCTGCCCCTCTGTGGTGGAGGGTGCTTGTTACTCATCACTGACACTAGAGAAAATGAAATTATTGCTAGAGTCATTTTGCCTGAGCGTTCAAGCTGCTGTACATGTGTTATAGTGTCATTCATTTAAACAGCGCTACCAGCCAGATGTCAGAGGAGACACATTTTAACCATATTCACAGCTGTAAAAACACTAAAGCTGATTTATTAAAAGGTGTTTAATTCAATTATATCAGATGCCCTACCAGATGTGACGCTAGCAATGCTTAGAACAGTGGTTCTTAACCTGGGTTCGATCGAACCCTAGGGGCTCGGTGAGTCACTCTCAGGGGTTCGGTGGAGGTCAAGACCGAATCGAAGTACTTGCCCAACTTAAATGAGCCGTTTGAACGGCATAAAAACATAAAACGACATAAAAATGAAGAAAAGGAGCAGACTTTGCTGTGAAAATGACATGTATTTCTGAACGGGTCTCTCAAAGGCATCAGCAGAAGTTACACTGATTTGCAGTAAATATTCATTATTATTGTAGCCTGATGGAAATTAGGTGATGGGTGTGTGTTAAAATGTTAAAAATAATAAATAGCATAAATACAATAAGTTCATTATTGGAATACATAAGGTTAAAAATTTAAATAATTTCAGTGTGGTAGTATTAAAATAGGTCATGTCTTTGTGAAAAGGTATGTAAGTAATCTGTTGTGAGTTCATGCATTGTACTGGTTTTATTCTTTGAACACAGTGATGTTAATGCACAGTTCATTTTGTGCACCAGTAAAACACCCACGTCTTGAATTTGAAAAAAAAAATAAAAATTTATATATATATATATATATATATATATATATATATATATATATATATATATAAAATTTAGCGACTGTGGTTAAACCTGGTCTGGCGAGGGAAAACTCCACTCATATTTAATTCTTTTCTGGGTCCAGATGCTTTTGCCTCATATGGATTTCAATGTCTTTTTGTCATACTACTGATTTTGTAAAATTTATACCATGTGTCCTTAAACCTTTGTTCTGGTATATTCTCCTCATAAGCCGCCATGTTTGTTTTGGAGAAAAGACCTGTTTCTGGACTATAGGTCTTTTAAGTGTCTTGGTCGACCAGTGTAATGTCTACTCTGAGCTAGCGGGCTGATAGCATCTGCTCTCATATTACGTTAATTAATGACGACAGTGGTATATGGCCCCTAAACAACATTTCTCATGGTGGTCACATGTTTCTAAGCAGCATAATTGATCTCTGTTAATGGGACATCCTAGAAACCAGAGCGTGGCCCATTCCCCTTCACTGCTGTGTACTATCAAAGACAGGCCTAGCTAGTACTTCATTCCCTCTCCTAATATAGTCATTCGCTGTGGTTCCTGGAAGTGGGCGCGGGACATTAAGAGGTGAAGCAGATCTTCGAGAGAGATAGAGGAGATGATTGTAAAAATGAAAGGCACAAGTGGAGCACAGGGAGGAGCGGAGATGGAACATAAATCAGTGTGAGGGCAGAGAGCAGTGAGCACGTCCAAGCAGACCATCAGCCCAGAGACCAGTGCAATCCAATACGAGCCCTCTCAGACTGGCACCATCCACTGATCCCACTGTGAAGAGGGCGGGTTACAGGTCCTATATTACACAAAATGGATTCTTGTGAGTTATAAACCATGTTACACTGCCATAACCTCCTCACAAACATACCTGGAGTCGTGTTTTGTTTCATTTACACATGTTTGAGCAATCTTCTATTATTGTTCTGTCTACATCTTCAAATCTCAAAATGCTCTGTTCCACTTTGTGATGTCATGAAGTGGTAGTTTTCAAGTTAACGCCTACTTTTTACCTTTTGTTCAGTAGAGATTTGAAATTCCAGAGCTGAAATGATCCAAATGATTCTAGTGAAGGTGTGTGGAGTTTAAAAACACAGTGGAGCACTTCCTGTATTACCACATGATGACATCACAAGGTGGAGCAGAGTGTTTTCTGTATGAGAGAAGAACTCAGCCTAAATATGGAGAGTTTGTGTTAAACATGTGTGAATGAAAAAAATAACTCCAGGTCTGTTTGTGATGAGGAAACAATATTATTACATAGACCAGAAAATAGTGTAATATTGGTCCTTTAAATGTAATGTTCCACAGTATAAAATAAAACATACGTAAACTATTATTTTCAAAATTTCAAAATTGATGTAAAATAGTTTACCAATAGAAATAGATCCATTGGCGTCCTGTACAAAACTGCAGCCTTCATAGTGAAATTTCATTGGAAAAGCAGCAGATTGTTTTTTTCAGTATTTTTATTGTTGAAAAATTGCTATGTAACATTTTTAACTCTACATGTATGAACTGTTTAAGTCTAAATCCTTTGAATAATTGCAAGAAAGTGTCAAGAAGTGGACGGAGATAGGAGGGAGGTGAGAACAGACATTTCCCAAGCCCTCAAGCCTTAAATGCAGGACAATGCAGGAGAACCCAAACGTGCATCTCCTCTGCACTTCTGTTTCTGTTTAGGGCTGAATCGACCAAATAACTTTTTTGTCAAATAAAAAAAATACATGTATACAGAAAAGCACTAGGCTAGTAATCAACATCTTCATCAAACTGTCAAATGACTCCCAAAACTCCAGCTAACTCCTAACTTCTCCTCTGCTGTGGTCCTTCTAATAAAAAAAATGCTTGACTGGTTAGACATGATCGACCAATTAAAGACGCTGTACCTTATTTTTACTGTCTTCAAACACAAAAAGCAGAACTACTTCATCTTAAACAGTTTGCAAACAGTGTCCAAAGTTATTTCTCACTTACCTTATGCATTCAGAGCGTCTTAATTATTCATTGCGATGCGTTTATAAGCACTTTTCACAACTCTCAGAGACCAGAGCGGTTTGGCCCATGACAGTGAAGCTAACGACAACTAGCATGCTAACCACAGCCTTCTTTATTCTTGCAGACAGTACACGGCCGACTTAGTTTGACCTATATATTTGTACTGGGGCGAGACACATTTTGCTCAAATACATGGAGGAAAAATGGGGTCCTTTAATTGGCTCTGTGCACAGTAGCATGCAAGCTAACTCACTGTGTCTTACAGCTAACAGTCGCTTTCATCAAAATAAAAGACTATCCAATTATTTTTATGTTTAGAATACTTCTGCGGTGTTGTTTTAATATTTATTATGCCTCAAAATGAGCAAACATCTCTCTTTGTAAATACAGAAGTGTCCTCCAGTAAAGTATTCATTTATTTGTGCAGTTTTTAACATGTCGTCAATGATCATCCACCCACAGCTCTTAGTTCACAGCTTGATCTTTAAATATTTATTCATTTTAGCATGAAATGGTAAAAACTTCATAGAGATACAATTGGACAGGAAGTAGTGACGCTAACAGTGAGGCTACCGGGCGTTGTGCCTATTGACTAAAAGATAAATTGATTCTGGTTCTGGTTCTCCTTTGCTTCGCTCTGCTTGTGTTTGTTTATGTTGTTTCTCCGCTTCTCCTTTACCGAGGCCTCTGTCAGTGATTATGGGCGGATGCTACAGATGCCTGAAGTCATGCTCTCCCCACTTGGCCAATAACGTCCTGTCTACTGGAGATAAATGGCATTAATTCATCTGTAATTGCCTTCTACAGTGGAATAGCTTAATCATTTTAACCTGGCGCACTCCTTCAACGACAGATAATGTTTTCTACTCTTGAGCTCTCATTCAGACAGCGACTTCACTTATCCAAAGACTTGACCTTTGAACTTTTGTGTTTTGAGCATGAGATTTGAGTTAATTATTGGTTAAGTGGATCAAGGTTGTTAAGGGACCGATTATACTGCTTAATCGCACAAAATAGTCCCCAGTCATTTCTCAACGTTTTACAGAGAATCATTTGTGATGCATTGACTGAAAAATTAATTTATCGTAAGTTTGACCCTCTCCAGGTGGGTGGAGTGGACACGTTCAAGTATCTCAGGGTCTTGTTAGAAGGAGTCGAAAGCTCTTGATTTACCGCTCAATCTACGTTTCTACCCCTCCTCCTATGGCCATGAGCTTTGAATAATGACCAAAAGGCACAAATGGTTGAAATGAGCTTCCTCTGCAGGGTGGTTGGGTGCTCGCTAAGACAGGAGGAGCTCAGTCACACGGGAGGAGCTCGGAGTAGAACTGCTCGTTGTTCATGTCGAGAGGAGCCAGCTGAGGTAGCTTTGGCATCTGCTCAAGATCCCTCCTGGACGCCTCCCTGGGGACGCGCTGGAGGGACTATGTTTCTCGGCTGACCTGGGAATGCCTTGGGGTCCCCCTGGAGGAGCTGGAGGATGTGTCTGGGGTGAAGGAAGTCTGGGAGTCACTGCTTAGACCCTACGACCCGGGCCTGGATAAGCGGAAGAAAATGGATGGAGATTTGACTCTTAATGTCTCAATAATAAACTTACTTATACTGGTACTGGCTTGGGATTTATTCAGAACGTTTTAGGTTAAGGCATAATTTATTTGTCCAAGAAATAGACTCGAAACTCAATACCACTTCATATACCACACTGAAAATAACAAACACTCTTTCGTTTATATGAGCATGTGATCTTACAGCTCTGGGACAGTTATCCGTCCGCTTGTTTCCTGTGAATGTTAGTTAATCTGTTTGTCTGTTATTGACCAATGACTGCTTCATTTTCATTCACTTTTTGCTGGATAAATCGACACATTTCTTAAAGTCCCAGCGAGGCGGCTGCTGTTGATTCTGGGCTGTACAAAAATAAATTAAAATTGATAGGACGCCCCACTCGAAATCAAACCAAGCCCTGCCACCCAGCCCCCATGCAAACGTCAATGTCCTATATGTCACTGGGATTAACGGTGAAAGAAGCAAATGTGTTTCTTGCTGAAATTCACTGAAGATGTTGTTGTTATCAAGATGAATGTTCAAAATGTCGGCGTCTGAACGAGCTTGGATGGACCGTGGACTTAGACTTGATTAAATCTTTACTTTAATTCGTTTGCTGTTCATTTGCATAAGAAAATATTATCCCTTGTCATCATATCAGAAAGACTTACATTTTACTATTTTACGTGCTACAGGAGCGCTGTGTAACTTTCCCGGTGGGCGTCGGTCCGTCTTGTCGTCTCCATGGATATGTTTGATTTGCCTTAATGTTTCGGAGTATAGCATTAAGCTTGTGTTTGTTGCATTTATTCAGCTACAAATGTTTTATGGCTCGAAACTACCTGGATAAACATAAGCATGCATTTTGTAAGGGGGGGTCGCCTCTCCACAAACCTGACCTGTAACTTGGCCTGGTGTTGTACAGGTGTGTTTCTGGGGAGATGAGTAACTTTAATGTCACAGTGTGGAACATTCCAGGCACAGCAAAAACAATAGGACTGTCAAAAGTAGCGAAAATCAGATACTAATCATTATACTAGTATCAAAACTAGATACTCATTTAAGTAGTAAGTATCGATAATAAAAAGTCACATTCACAGGACAGAAATTAAGCTTTTCTGAATATCTTTAGAATGATCTTGAGAACAAGTATAAGACACAGAGTAGTATACGCACATGAACCACTATAGAACCTACTGGACGACTGAGGAATTACACAAATATAAGGCCACATGTGAATATAAAAGAAAGTATTACGATTTAATGTTGAAAATCATATTCTATTGTCTAAAGAAAGAGTTTTTAGTGATCATTTTGGTATCAGAATCGGTAATGAGTATCAACTCTATTCCGAGTCTATTCGTTAGTTTCGAAATGTTAGTATCATGACAAAACTAGTAGACGAGTAGACAGCAGACCTTCCCAAAAAGAAAAAAAAAGAAAGAAAGTTACATACTGTATCTAAAAAATCTGAAGTTTGTAAATGTTTGCTCCAAAAATCAGGCCCGCATACTAAATTTTTAATACAATCCCCGAAATAATTAGATTCACCTAATTACGTATCAGCTCAGTGCCCCCAAGTCAAAGATGAAACGTCTACATTTGCATATCCAATTATGCGACCAAACTTCCAATCCAAAGAGTTTTCATGGAGCCGTGACCTGCGCTGGCGGGTCAAGTGTCTCTCAGAAGCCGGAGAGGAGCGCTGGCGTTATATCAGTGAAGCAGCTGTCTGTGTGATACTCAAAGGCCAACGCTCAAATGGCCAGCAACACTCAGCTCTTTATCCCCACTCGCTCCTTCACTCTGCCATTTCAGCCTTGTTCAGAACATCAACTCCCGCTGATCGCCGACACATGCTTCTTCTAATCACAGCCAATCACTTCGAGAGCACCTGAGGCATCGTGGGAGTCAAACGAATGAGCGAAATACAATGTAACGTTATTTTTATTGTGTTAACCAAATTATCGCTAATCATTGCCATTCTTCCCCATCTTCGAAAAAGGACTCCGTGTTCAAGAGGCGCCGCCGTTTCGTTGGTTTGATTTTGACTTGTTTTTAAAGATTGGCGTTCTGATTAGAGTTCATTGGCGGAGAAAGGGATGGCAATTTTACTTAAAAAGACTTGGATTTAAAACAAGTTGTAGTAGTAAGGATTAGTTTAGATGTTTATTTCATGAGTTTCTGCCTGGTTGGTTTCAATGTATTTCTCTTTAATCTTCTAGTAAATCTTTTTTTTCAGTTTGTTTTTTAAGTGCCCAGTTTATGTATGATAGTTTGGCGAATGGTGTGTTAAGGAATGGTGGGAATTAGAGATCGACCGATATGTTTTTTTCATGACCAATGCCAATACCGATTATTTAGAATCCAGCTCAACCAATGGATGATAAGCTCTGCCGATGTATTTGGGCCAATATATAGGCAGATTTTGATTATTTCCCCCAAATTATGTCATTTTAAATTACTACACACTCCCTCCAAGCCCCTTTTTACCGTAAACCTAAAAGACAGCTTTGTATTAGTGTTATTATAAAGTTTTGTGTGTATTTTTCAGCAGTAGATCGGCCTATGTTGGAAATATGATGGTAAAAAGTCAAATTATCAGCTCTATATATCAGCCAACTGACATATGTATCGCTCAGGTCCATCTCTAATGGAAATGGAAAAGCAGCTGGTGAAGATTGGCAGCCACAACAGTATAAAATAAGTAAAAAATAAAATATTGTGAGAAGAAATATCACAGTTTCTTTAAGTCCCTTTCACTCACATTGTTTAAAAAATATTCACATTTCTAAAGTATGTGACCAGCTTTATAAATCGCAACTTTCTGAATGATACATTTCTCTCATTGTCTATTCAGTTCAATTTTATTTCTATAGCAAATTTTAAAACGACTTCAGCTGTACTTTACAAAAAAGTCAACAAAAAACAAATATACAGATAACACAATACATGGGAAAAGAACAAAGAAGCACCAAGATATTCTGTCCGGCTAGTGTTAAATGCCAGGGAGAAGAGGTGGGTTTTCTCTATAGTGTTAAACTGTGTTAAACACTGAGAGGATCTGACAGGCAGAGGGCGCTGTTCCATAGTCTGGGCTCTGTCATAGTAAAGGCTCTGTCACCTCTGGTCTTGCTGGTTTATGCAGAGCACTTTGGCCTACGTAAATGTGTGAAAAGTGTTTTATGAATAATGTTGTACTGATGGTTTGATTGACAGCTGATGTGACATAAACAGATAAAAATCACTCTACATTTAAGTGAACTTTGGAGATTTAAAGGGCTCGTATTACCCTATTTTCTGATCTATGTTTTAGTGTTGTTCCCTCATCACAAACAGACCTGGAGTTGTGTTTTGTTTAACACACAAACACCTGCATATTTAGGCTGTGTACTTCTCTCTAACAGCAAACACTCTGTTCCACTTTGTGATGTCATGATGTAATACAGGAAGCGCTGCAATGTGTTTTTAAACTCTAAATCTCTACTGAACTAAAGGTAAAAGGAGTTGTTAACCTGAAAACTAGCACTACATGACATCACAAGGTGGAACAGAGCATTTTTAAGTTTGGAGATGGAGACAGACTAATAAGCAAACATGTGTGAATGAAACAAAACACAACTCCAGGTCTGTTTTTGAGGAGGTAACAACATTATAACATGGCTAAAGCTCACGCAAGTTCATTTTGTGTAATAGAGGACCTTTAATTTAAATTATTTTTATCGTAACATTTTCACAATTCAATTTTTTTCAGGTCTTTTGATTATACTATGACCCGAATCACCGCAATTATCGATTAATAAAATAATCTTGACATTCCAAGTCATCTCCAGCCAGATGTGCTTACAGAATCTTTACAGAAGCAATCACAAACAAAAAAAACAAAACTACTGCACCTTAAAACGCTTGACCAAATTAGGGTGTTTTTGAGTTGGCGAAACAGCTCAGCGCCACCACTAAGTGTGAAGTGAACGAACAAACCAGAGCCATTTTTATGAAACAAGACAACACATAAATACATGCAGTCTGGTCCAAACAACAACAATAACAACAACAACAATAACAACAATATGAAACCAAACTCCACTCCAGACAATCTCCTCCGTGGTTCTTTCTTCTTGACAGTAGCACAGTCTGTAAATGAGCCCGTGCACATTGATTGCAGGAGCTGTCAGTGGATTATGAGTCCCTGAGGACAGCCATAGTCACTGCCTCCTCCCTTCACTGGGGTTTGCCTATAGATCTCCCACTGCAGTCATAATTAATATTCTCACTTTAGTGCCTCTCCCTTCGGTGGTGCTCTTCAGCCCTGTCAGGGTCCTGTCTCTGGACGTGTGCAGTGGACTGGGGTGCTGCAGAAAGGACAGTTTGGGAGATTTAATTGTTCGGAGAGGTCCATAGCTACTTTTAGGTCATTTTGCGCAATGGCGAGGCAGTAAGTTTTATCCTGTGATCAAACGTTTGTATTGTGGTTTAGTTTAAAGCGCTCACATTACGTTATTTTATGATCCGTGTTATTGTAATGTTGTTTCCTGATCACAAACAGACCTGGAGTTGTATTTTGTTTCCTTCACGCATGTTTAACACACAAATCCTTCATATTTAGGCCGAGTTCTTCACCCTCAAAACACTCTGTTCCACCTTGTGATGTCACGTGGTGATACAGGAAGTGCTCCACTGTGTTTTCAAATTCCATGCACCGCCACACTAAAGTCATTTGGATCATTTCAGGCCTGGAATTGCAAATCTCTACTGAACTAAAAGGTGAAAGGTAGATGTTAACTTGAAAACTATCACTTCATGACATCACAAGGTGGAACAGAGCATTTTGAGCTTTGAAGATGCAGACAGACTAATAATAAAAGGTCACTCAAACATGTGTGAATGAAACAAAACACAACTCCAGGTATGTTTTTGAGGAGGTAACAGCATTATAACATGGCTTAAACCTCACAACAGTCATTTTTGCGTAACATAGGACCTAAAAGGACCTTAAAGTTCACCCTTCACTTCGATAAGATCATAAATGTGTTTAAATCTATCCACACCAGTAAGACCCATACATCAATCACATGTAAACATCAGCTATACGTTTATTTTTCTCAGATTATAAAATAGCATAAAGTGTTTTCTGGAACAATTAGTCAAGCAAAACTATTTCTAAAGCGCTTTTCACACTAGACGATGTAACAAAAGGGCCTTTCACTCAACCACCTTATCTCCAGAACTCCCTGTCCCCCCACACAGCCCACAGTCACATGCTCCAGAGCCACACACTGTCACACGCCATGTTTTAAACTTTTTATGTTTATTTCAATGATTCATTTCAATTGCATTCCATTAACAGTTTAGCCCTGACCTACGCCGTGTTTGGCTAAAGATTCTGTATTTCTATATTTGTTATAATGTTGTTACCTCATCAAAAATGTACCCAGAGTTGTGTTTTGTCTCATTCACATAAATTTAAGTAACACTTTATTATTAGTCTGTCACTCAAAATGCTCCGTTCCACCTTGTGATGTCACGTCTTGGTAGTTTTCAAGTTCAGTTCAGTAAAGATTGGGCTGAAATTATTCAAATGATTCTAGTGAAGGTGTATGGAGTTAAAAAACACAGTGGAGCACTTCCTGTATTAGCACATGACATCACAAAGTGGAATAGAGTGTTTTCTGTTTGGGAGAAGAACTCAAGAGCCTAAATCTGCAGGGTTTGTGTGTTAAACATGTGTGAATGAAACAAAAAACACAACTCCAGGTCTGTTTGGGATGAGGAAACAACATTATGACATAGATCAGAAAATAGTGTCCAACTTTAAACCTATTCAGACCTGCTTTAGTCCAGGTTTAGTTTGGTCCAGTCCAAAGTTAGTATACTAGTATCAAAACTAGATGATTGGAGCAAGTATCGATACTAAAAAGTCACATTCACGGGACAGAAATGAAGCTTTCCTGAATATCTTTAGAATGATCTTGAGCTGTATCAGGACAAGTATAAGACACATAGACGAGTTTACGCCAATGTTTAGCAGAAAGCTTTGTAAAAATTTCCTCAACAGTGAAACCCAAGTGTTTTTTGTGTAATCTTCACCAAACCCAGCTCTCTCACGCCACCTGCTGTTTACTCCAAGTATAAATAAAACTAACGGAATAGTTTTGTGCGTGTGTCCGAACAGGAGGCGTCGTAATAGAGAGATTTCAAACCAAAGCATGCTCCTAAAAAGCAATCTGAAGGGACTATATGAAAAATCTATGAGAGAGAGAAAGAAAGAGGAGAAGAGAAAGAGAGGAGGGAAAGAAAGAGAACAGGAGAGACATTTTGGATTATGGGGTTGAGAGGGAGAAAAAGAAGGGAGAGATGAGGAGAGAGAAAGAAGGAGGGAGTGAGGCTAGAGAAGGGAGAAATAGTGAAGGACAGAGAGATAGAACATACGTTGAGAAGCGAGGGAGGAGAAGGGGGGAGGACAGAGCATAAAAGAATTTAAGGAGAGAGAGAGTAGGAGAACTAGAGCGATAAGGGGTGAGAGAGAAGAGGGATAGAGTGAAGGAGGAGATATAGAGATGGAAGGAGGAGAGAAGAGAGAGAAGGGAGGAGAGGATGAGAGGAGAAAAAGGAAGAAAGAAAAAAGAGAAGGAGGAGGGAGAGACTGTGAGAGAGAGGAGAGAGATGGGAGGAGGCAGAAGAAGATACAGAGAAGGGAAAGTGGAGGCAGGAAAGAGAGAAGGGCGGACATGGAGAGAGAGAAGGAGGGGGAAAGGGAGAAGGGGGGAGACACATGAGAGTGAGAGAGAGGGATTAGAAGGGAGAGAGAGAAGAGAGACATAGTTACAGAGAAAGGAAGAGAGGGAGGAGAGGCAAGCATAATATCTAGAGAGGAGTGAGAGAGAAGGGAGGTATAGAGATGGGAGGGGGAGAATGAGAGAAAAGAAAGAATGAGAGAGAGAAGGAGGGAGTCATGTATGGAATGAAAAAGAGAAGACAGGCAGAAATTTAAAAAGAGGAGAGAAGGAAAGGAATGAGAGACTGGGAGATAAAGGATGGAGAATAGAGGGAGCGAGCAAGAAGGAAAAGAGAGAAAGAAAGGGGAAATAGAAAAGAGAGGGAGAAGGGAGAGAGAAGAACGATAGGAGAGGGGAAAGAGAGCGTGAGACATTGAAAGAAGGGGAAAAGACAGAAAGAGCGGAGAGAGAAGAGGAAAGAAAAGGGACGGAGACATAGTGATAGATGGGATAAAGAGAGAGAGAGAAGGGAGAGAGAGAAATGATAGAGGTGAAAGACAGTAAAGAGAGTGAGACATATTGAAAGAAGGGAAAAAGAGAGAAAGAGCAGAGAGAGAGAAAGAGCAAAGAGAGAAGAGGAAAGAAAAGGGACGGAGACACAGTGATAGATGGGATAGAGAGAGAGTGAGGAGGCAGGAGAAAAGGAGCAGAGAGAGAAGGAAGGAAGAGGGAAAGAGAGATTATAGGGAGGAATGGGAGAGTGGGGGAGAGAGAGAGCGTGAGAAGGAGGAAGAGAAGGAAAGAAAAGAGATGGAAGAAAGAGAGCGAAAAGAGAGAGATAGAGAGAAAGAGCAAAGTGAGAGGTATGAGAGAGAGAGAGAGAGAAAGAAAGAGAAAAAGAGAGAGAGTTGAGCCAGAGCTATTTAGACTATTCGGTAGAGAGATTGATGATAGTGGTGAATAGTGGGAGCAAACATCCCTCGGGCGCTCCCACACAAGTCAGTCATCTGAACATACACCAGACCCCTCAACATCCATCACCCATAACCCCCCTCACCCACCCCACCTCCACCCACAACCCCTCACCTCACCTAACGATTACCCCACAAATCCACCCCCAAAACACGAGGAGGGGAAAAACTCAGCACGCAATATGTCATTTGTCTCGTGATCCATCTCGCTCCTGTTGGTTCGTGAGTGCGGCGGCTCGTAGTATGGAGGGATGATCTGAAGAGAGCGTGTGGAGGTGTGTGGGCTGTGCAGGGGAGGAGGGAGGCCACGTGGGCGGGAGTCAGAGCCCGCATTACTTATTAGTGATGGTTCCTAAATGTGAACGGCTGGAACCGGAGCCCAGTTTTGGAAAGAATCGGATCTTTTTCAGTCTAATTTGTGTGCGTTTTTATCCTGATGGTGAAGATTGAGCACAGGAGCAGAACAGGCGGCACGAACGAGAGATTCTGCACAAAAAAACACATTTGGCGTCGTAATAACAGCTATTTTTAAAGATTATTATTATTGTAGTGAAATTTTTTATTTTGATTATGCGTAATTTGAAAGCGTAAACACACTCCCACTTTCAGTTTGAGCCATTTTAAACAAATCTTTGGTCCTTGGTCATTTCTTTCTTTTCTGTGATTAATTTGTAGATAAAGTGAGTTTTCACGTTGGTTTCTCTCACATAAATAAATACAAAAAAGTCTTTTGAACGGCTCTTTGACATGAACTAATCCAAAAGATTCGGATCCCATTAAAGAGCCGAAAGTCTCATCACTATTAGTTAAACATTTGAGACGCGTAAAGAAAAGATTGTACATTAGACGAATTAGGGAGGAGGAAGAGAGGAGAGGGCGAGATGTGTATGGAATGAGAAAGAGAAGAGAGGCAGAAATTTAAAAAGAGGAGAGAAAAAATGAGAGAGACTGAGAGAGTGAGAGATAGAGAGAGTGAGCAAGAGAGAATGAATAATGAAAGAAGAGAGTAAAAGAGAGAAAAGAAAGATGAGAGGGGAAAGAGAGTGAGCAAGAAGAATGGAGGGAGAGATATATTGCAAGAAGCAAGAAGAGAGGAAGAGCAGACAGCAAAAGGTCATACTAGTGAGTTAGATTTAACAACATGGATGTGGTCAAATGAGGGAGGAGGGAGAGAGAGAGAAAAGAGAGAGGGGGCATGTATGGAATGAGAAAGAGAAGAAGAGGGGAAAAAGAAATGAAAAAAGAAGTGAAAAGGAAAGGAGAGAGACAGGGAGACAGTGAGAAAAGAGAGCGAATGAAGGATGAAATAGGGAAGAGAGAGAGAAGAGAGAGAGAATGAAGGATGAAATAGGGAAGAGAGAGAAGAGAGAGAGAGAGAATGAAGGATGAAATAGGGACGAGAGAGAGAAGAGAGAATGAAGGATGAAATAGGGACGAGAGAGAGAAGAGAGAGAGAATGAAAGATGAAATAGGGAAGAGAGAGAGAACAGAGACAGAATGAAGGATGAAATAGGGAAGAGAGGGAGAAGGGCAAGAGAGAAATGAAAGATAAGAGCGGAAAAAGAGAGTGAGGGAAAAAGAACAGAAGGTGAGACGTATTGAAAAAGGGGAAGAAGAGAAAAAGAAAAGAGAGCCAAAGATCAAAGGTCTCTTAAATTTAACAACAGGGATGGTCAAGTGGAAAAAACAGTTAAGACATCTGTCTTTGTGTTGGTCAGTGATATTTTGGATTTTTTTGTTTCGTGTTATAACAGAAATATAAATCACAGCTTTCAGTCCTAATCCCATGAACGTAAATGAGACTTTTAATCAATGAAATGTCTGTGTAATCCCTCAGTGTCCAGGTCTGATCCTGATCTGAACAGGAATGGGGGGTGGGCCTTAAACACCAACTATCCTCCATATACAACTCCATTATCAGACCCAAAGCAAACTAAGGAAACAAAGAGAACAATAGAGCGATGGATAAGCAGCGAAACGTCTTCACTCCTACAGCGTTTTGTCCAGTTGACATCCATTTAACTTTTGTTTTTTACAACCCAAAAAAACTGTCAACTTCTTCCTCCAAAGTCTGAAGTCGTCTCCAAACCACATGCTTTTTAAAGGACTGGCTGGGGACCTCTCAGTTGAAAAGACCCAAGCTGATCACTGACAGTTTAAACAATTGGCTCTAGACGCAAATTAATATGTGACTAATTGAGCGTCTCTTGTCTAAAGGTCATAACTGTGGAACTGTGAGCATGTAACTTTAGTATAACATAACAAATTAATGAAATAATAGACTTTAATTTCAAAAGTATACAATTTAAATCTGAACTGCTCTCCTGTTATAAAATACAGTTAATCCAATATGGCGGATGCTTCTATAACATAACAATAACTGATTTCATAACATCACCACAGCCTGTTGTATAACTTTTTACCAGTAGATGGAGCTACTACTGAAAAGGTTATAGTTTAAACATTATTAATGAATTCACCATTAATTGTTATTTATGTACCAGATGCCCTTCCAGGTGCTTATTTTTAAATGGGGACTGGTACAAAGAGTATATTTACTTATCTAAATCTATCTAGCGTGTTAAATACCCACACAACACTGCCATCTTGAAAACTCCAGAATACACTTTGTTTTGTTTGACATTTTAAACTGGATGCCCTTCCTGATTTGACTCTTACCCATTATGTCTTATGAAAACCCCAGAATACACTTTAAATCACCTGTAATCTCTTTAGCACAGTGTCTGGGTTGGGTCGTCTGAGTTAGGATATTGTCATTCACATCATTACATATTTTTGAAAAGATTTTAAACAAGATGCCCTTCCTGGTGCGACCCTTACACTGCCATCTTGTAAAAAACCCAGAATAGACTTTAAATCACCTGTAATCCCTTTAGCGCAGTGTTCCTTTGTTGGCGAGCTGTTGGTTGTTGTCACTCTCGCTGCGTTGCTTGCGTCTCCGTCTCTCCCTAGCTGATACGATGATTTGTTAGACATTTTAAACCGGATGCCCTTCCTGATTTGACTCTTACCAGTTATATCTTGTAAAAAAAACACCAGAGTACAGTTAAAATCACCTGTAATCCCTTTAACGCAGTGTTGGTCCTGGGTTGGCGAGCTGTTGGTTGTTGTCACTCCCGCTGTGTTGCTTGCGTCTCCATCTCTTCCTGGCTGATCCGATGGTTTGTTGGACACGTGCCAAAGATGCCGTCCGCTTCCCAGCTGGAGGCTCCGCACTCTCGGCTGCCGGGAGAATTGAGTGGGAAAATTAAGCCTTTGATCGATGGTCTCACTGCAGACATTATAAGAGCAGCTATAAGGCACGAGCATGAGTCAGCACTGCGGCCCCATCTCCTTCATCTCACCTTTGGTTAACCTTTTCCTATCGGCCACAGTGACAGCTCGCAGAGATGAACGGGCGAAAGATAATAACACAAATTGGCAAGAGCAAGATCGTCGTTGTACAGGCCCACAAAATGCAAGGTAATCAGGTCTTGCAATTTTTTAATGGTTGGTGCAGATATAAAACACACTGGTGGAAACTTTATAACATCTGCAGACAACTAAATATGTTTACTAGGGCTGCACAATATATCGTAACTGAATCGAAAGCGCAATTTGAGATGGTGCAGTTATCAAACCACAAAGGATGATAAAAAATTCTCTGCAAAAAAAAAAAATCCTGTCTTTTTATGTTTTTGTTAAAGTTCCTATATTATATTAAATGTCCTCTTGTGGGTTTTAAGCCATGTTATAATGTTGTTAATATGGGCCCTTTAAATGTGCTGTTCTAAAATGCCTGAGATTCTTGTATGAGTTTATCAGTTCATATTTCAGTCTTTTCTCAAATGTTAATGCTCCTCCTAAAGATAAGACACACTGGCAGGAGCGAGATCCTCGTCGCACAGGCCGACAAAATGCACCGTAATCAGGTTTTGCATTTTTTTTAATGATTGATGCAGATATAAAACGCAACGACATCCATTTTATAATAGGCCATCATCTACAAACAACAAAACATCTTTCTTTTCTGCTTGCTAGGGCTGCACAGTACAGTATCTCGCAATCAAATCAAAATCACAAATTTGAGTTTTCACAATTATCAAATCAGAAAAACTGCAGTTACTTATATAATAGAATGTCCTCTACAAAGAACAAAATCTCTTTTTTAATTTGTTGTTCTGAAATGTATTAGATTCTTGTGTTTATCAGTTCATATTTCAGTCATCTCTCAATTGTTAATGCTCCTGTGGACTGTTTACAAAGTGACAAAATTTGACTTTTTAACTTATATTGCAAATTGAATCAAAACTGCAGGACTTTGTGAGGAAAATGTCAAAAACTTGCAGCCCTAATGTCATTTAGACGTCTACAAACATGCTCTGAAGTGTATGGGATTCTTCTGTTAGTTCTGCAGTTCATATTTCACGCATCTCTCAAAGGAATAAGCTCTGTGCACAATATTGCCCAGCCACCGCACTGTTAGCGTCACTACTTCCTGTCCAATTTTATCTCTCTGAGGTTTTTGCAGAGTCACGCTAAAATGAATATTTAAAGATAAGACAGTGGACAGGGAACTACAGGTGGATGTTAAAAAGTACACAAGTGAAATGAATACTTCCCCGACGGACAGAGAGATGTTTGTGTCTCAATGCTAACGCTAATGCTAATTTTGAGGCATAAATAATATTAAAACAACACCACAAACTGAAGTATTCCTCATTTAAAAACGGTTGTGTAGTCTTTATTTTAATTAATTTAGTTTATTTATTTATTTATTTTTTCATTTTGTCTTTTCTGATTTTAATAAAAGTGACATCATTTCCATGGAGACAGCAGGAGGAGGCCAAATAAGGTTTGTGGAGTCAGGTTTATGAAGATGCAAACCCCTCACAGTAAGGATACAAGTTTTCCCAGTGCAATAAAACCAAACAAAAAAGACAAAACAAAAACAGAGCATGTTTATATTTTAGTCTAAATCCACTAACGAGACAGATTCATTTTTTGTGTTTGTACATTTCTCAAAGGAGCCACATTACTGACATGGTGTGAATGGAAAGGAGTACACAGTGACAGATGACAGGATGACTTTGAATAAAACGTATAAACACAGAAATCTCAGAATCACTCGGTATAATATCCTGTAATAATGTAATAATACAATCAAAATATCACCTGTACAGGTATCACAGCCTATTGAAAATTCAATGTTTTTCTATTATTGTCCATCCCTAGGTGGTATAAATCATAACACACCAGATTGCACCTTCCCTCCTTTTATAAAGCCCTTTTTGTATAGTTTGACAGCACACACATTTTCAAGTGAAAATCTATTGTGGATTAAACAGGAACACAAATCTCTACAGGCAGCGGCTACACAAAGGCGAGGGCACAATGCTGCAGATTATGTGGGATAACAATAACTGCCACAACATTCTTACATTTCATAGCAGATCCTCAATATGGAGGCAGCAGTCAGAGCTGGTGCAGAGTCTGGCTCTTGGAGAAATTGGACAGAGCCCAGTAGTTCAATTTGAACGTGACCATAACTCTGCTGCCAACGGGACAAGCCAAAGCTCCACTATTGTTCTGAGGTTCACCAGGTTAGGATCTGTAAAATGGCTGGCCACCAAAATCCTCTTTAAAATCCACTTGTGTATTCCAAATGTTCTGTGAAATTGGAATAATTAAACTCTGAGTAATAACTAAAACATTATGAGTCATAAATTCAAGGTCCTATATTACACAAAATGGACTCCTGTCTATTTGAATTTAAATGGAAAAAAATAATAAAATAATTAAAATGTGAATAGGTTGTTTATTTTGTGTTTTCTGATTTTAATAAAAGGGGCTGTTAGCTTTGAGACACACAGATCTAGCTAGTGTGCTGCTGTCCACAGCCTATTAATTTGAATCTGCTTAGAGTTAAAAATGTGCACTGTGAATGAATCCTGATTTGAAAATATATAAAATATATTACAAATCTAATATTGTACTACAGCAATAGTGTTTAGAAAACAGTTTTCAGAAAAATCCAAATTATGATTTTATCAGACTGTATTTGGTGATAGTTAAAGGTACAGTATGTAACTTTCTGAGGGTGGCAGGTCACCTGCTTTATGGAAATAGAAAGTTAAAACCAAACCACAAAACACTCTCTTCTGAGCTCATCAAACACATACCTGAAGTTTTGTTTTGTTTCATTCACAAATGTTTGAGTAATTTTGCCTTATTAGTCTGTCTACATCTCCAAAACTCAACATGATCTGTTCTGTGGCGTATAGTGGTGTATAGCTTAAACAGTGAACCACTTCCTGTATTACCACATGACATCACAAGGTGAAACATAATGTTTTATATTTGAGAGAAGAATTAAATATGTAGAGTTTGTGTGTTAAAAATGTGTCAATGAAACAAAACACAACTCCAGGTCTGTTTGTGATGAGGAAACAACATTATGACATAGATCAGAAAATAGTGTAATATGGGCCCTTTAAAGGTGCACTATGTAACTGCACTGTTTCAGGTTGGAAGTCCACCACTTGCATGTCTTTACAGAGCTATTTCTGCTATCTTGTATTCATTAAATTTACAGGTGTTTTTATTGCTGAAAAATATCCCATTCTTACTGAAAGCAGAGCTGCCTGTCCACAGATGTGGACCTGGTGGCGTAACCTGTTTGTCGCCATGGAGATGGATCAGTTTAATGCCATAGAGTCTTATAGTGCACCTGAAATCCCTTAAGATATTTGTGTAGCCCACCTAAACCCAGTGTAATAAGGTAAGGGCCCCTGAGTTCCTATTCAACTCCTTTAACAATCACTTAAATATAGATTATAAAATACTTACTGCTTCTTAAGTCTAATACTTATATCACGTCTTACCCTTTAAGATAATAGCACCTTTAATCACACACTGTCAATAAGAAAATTATCAAACCAGAGTTAAAATATTCAACTTTAAATTTACTGATTTAGCAAATTCAGAAAATTATAACAAACACCATTAACTGCATAGAACAAAATGGGTCCACCCACCAAACACACACACACACACACACACACGCTTCAGGTAAGTATTATACTGCAGTTATAAACCCCCTGTTGCAGGCCTGAGCGATGCTTGGGAACGTGGAGACCAAAAACTTAGTGGCCGCTTCACTCGACGAGCCAAACAAAAATATATCCAAAAGTACCTGGTTTTAGAAGGTCATAGCTACTCTGGGAAGAAGGCAACAGTGTGTCCTAAGATGGCGGCGTGGTCTCGTCCCCTGGTTCTCGTTCTCCCAAGATCACGGGCGGCCACGTCCACTGGTCCTCTCTGCTTCGCTCCTCTCACGTATACCGGTCCGGCAAAACATCGGCAAACTCACTTTCAAAAGTCTAAAGCTCCTCACAGTTCAAAATCTTCGTGCCTCAGGCCAAGAACACGAGAAAATATATTCTAGCTCGTTGTGTTAACTTAGCTTTCCTCAGATGCGCACACACCCGCTTAGCCAGCAGATGCTAAACTTGAGCTAGCGACTTAACTTAATTAAATATTTGCGAGTGCAGGTCCGTCTTCGAGCTGAAAAACGCTCCTTTGCTCTCCAAAACAAATGCAACATAGGTCTCTATACAAAACTGTCGAGCTAACAGTCCAAAAACCTATTTTTTATCCTCAAAATGCGAGACATGTTTATGGAAGCCCGTTTCCGCCATGAAAAAAAAAATAAAAGCCCCACAGAAAGTCGAAATTACGAGTTTTAAACTCGTAATTATGAGTTTAAAACTCGTAATTATGAGTTTAAAACTCGTAATTATGAGTTTAAAACTCGTAATTATGAGTTTAAAACTCGTAATTACGAGTTTAAAACTCGTAATTTCGACTTTTAAAACTACTAATTATGAGTTTAAAACTCGTAATTAGGACTTTTAAAAGTATGAATTATGAGTTTATAACTCGTAATTTTGGGAATGTAACATTTACAAAAAGTGAACCTTATCAATTTTGATTAAATGAATTTGGTATTTTAATAATTTCCTCAATAAACCAGCGGGGTTGTGACCAGCTGGCACTCTGCTCAGACCAGGAAAACGAGCGCTCACAGACACAGAGCACAGCTCATGAGTGGTCAGAACAGCACTCAGGGCCCACTGATTTGTTCAAGACGCCAGAAACTTTACTGGAGCTTAATTTATTCATTTTTTAAAAGTATGTAGGTGATAAACATAACAGTCCTCCTCCTGTCTCCTCTGCTCTGTACACTCAGTTGCAGTGTGCTACAAGCTCAATTAAGACTTTAAAAGTTCTAATTACGAGTTTTAAACTCATAATTAGTAGTTTTAAAACTCATAATTACGAGTTTTAAACTCATAATTAGTAGTTTTAAAAGTCGAAATTACGAGTTTTAAACTCGTAATTACGAGTTTTAAACTCATAATTACGAGTTTTAAACTCATAATTACGAGTTTTAAACTCATAATTACGAGTTTAAAACTCGTAATTTCGACTTTCTGTGGGGCTTTTATTTTTTTTTTCATGGCGGAAACGGGCTTCCATACATGTTTCTCTATTTCTGTCGTGTTTTTTTCTCGATGTTAAGCTACAAAAGTGTTACATCATGCACTTCCGGTTTTACGTATGTCACGTTAATACAAAGATAAGACACCAAAGTAATACACACATATGGCACTTCCTGTGAAATTTCAAAATAAAATAAATAAAATATATATTTACTGCAATATATGGTTTACATCATTTTAACTTATTTCCAGGTGCTTTCAATTGTTTTTTTAAAGATATTATCTAACAAATGAAATAGACTTTAAATAGTTTTTAACAATATTTACACAACTTATGAACTTATTTATACTTTCTTAACCTTTTTAAATTGTAACTTATCCTATGAACTTTTTTCACTGTATTATTACCATTACTGTTTTATATCCAGGTTACATTTGTACATGTAAGAAGATCATGAATGATTCCTGTTGGTTGTTGGTGTACACAGCTTGTCAATTGTATTTACCTCCGTGGCTCAGGTGTAATTGTTTTATAACTAGAGGGTTGATGGTTCAATTCCAGCTCACACCAGTGCTGCTGTTATGTCCCAGCTTAACTGAGTATGAATAGAACGTTGTGTAGACAGTGAAAAGGAGTGTGCTTTTTTTACTCATTTCAAATTGCCATTGTTCTGTCTGTAAAAGCATGAGGTTTGGAGCAGAGTTCAGACTTTGGAGGAATAATGTGAACTATTCTCTAATTAAAAAAAATAAATAAATAAATAAATAAATAAAACTCTCTGTTGGACCAGATAATCTCACTCGACAATGTGAGTATTGCTTCTAGCCCTACTGTAACAAATCTTGGAGTCCTATTTGATCAAAATCTCTCATTCACAGCCCATATAAACCTAGCTTGTAAAACCACATACTTTCACCTGCGAAATATGACTAAAATTAGAAATATTTTACCTAAAAATGATGCTGAAAAACTCATCCATGCATTTGTTACTTCCAGACTTGATTACTGTAATTCTCTGCTCGCCGCCTGCCCCAAAAGTACTATAAGGAGCCTCCAGTTGGTCCAAAATGCAGCGTCCAGAGTCCTAACAGGAACTAAAAGAAGAGACCACATCAGTCCTGTACTAAAATATCTGCACTGGCTTCGTGTCGAGCTTAGAATCAAATTCAAAATCCTCCTCCTGACATACAAAACCCTAAACACTATGGCCCCATCCTATCTGCAAGATGCTATTGTCCCGTACCAGCCAAACAGAGCACTCCGCTCTCAGAATGCAGGACTATTAGTGGTTCCTAGAGTGTCCAAAAGTACAGTGGGAGGGAGAGCATTCAGTTACCAAGCTCCTGTGCTATGGAACCAACTCCCTGCTGATGTTAAACAGGCCCCCACAGTCTCTGTATTTAAGACCAGGCTTATACCTCTTCGGTATAGCTTATGACCAGGTTACTTAGTGAGGGAGTTAGGGAGTGACATTAAAACCTGGGATAAGATAGGCTGCAGTAGGAGATAACTAGCTGGGGGAAGTATGGCAACCTGAGCACTATCCTCTGCTTTGTCCTATTTTCTCATCAGCAATGCTATTCACATGTTGTCCCCTGTCCCACTCCCCCTGTGGAGTGTAACTCTTTTTAGATGCTCCGATGACAGCTGGACCCTCTCCTTCTCCCCCGCCTGGCCCTCCTCCACCCGCCTCCCTCTCCTCCTTGCCTGGCTCTCCTCCTCCTCGCCCGGCTCTCCTTCTCCTCGCCTGGTCTTCCTCCTCCTCGCCTGGCCCTCCTCCGCCCCCCTCCCTCCTCCTCGCCTGGCCGATTTTCTTGTTTCGTCTGATTTTTCCTGTTGTGTCTGATTTTTCCTGTTGTTTTGTTTTTGTGTGTTGGCGGCACAGTGGCTGAGTGGCAACACTCATGCCTCACAGCAAGAAGGTTTGGTTCGATCCCGGGTCGCCCAGGCCTTTCTGTGTGGAGTTTTGCATGTTTCTCCCCGTTTCTGGATGGGTTTCCTCCGGGTACTCCGGTTTCCCTCATCAACCAAAGCATGAACGCCCTTCGAGACAACTGTTGTTGTGATTTTGGGCGTTACAAAAATAAAATGAATTTAATTGAATATTGTAGTCTTAAATGTCACTGATTTATGTTTGGATTGTTTATGTTCAAGAAATAACTTTTGAAACCCATTTTACATTGAACTGAAACTGATGACTGATGATAAACACGAGGAAAAATGGTCCTTTCACCCAACAAAACACATCGAACTCACAATAAACGTTCAAATACTGAATATTTTTGTGCTCTTAAGAGAATATATTTGTCTTGTTGTAACTGCGTCACATGTTGCAGTTAGGTTCACAATCAGCGTCCGTATTTCTCCCCAATTTCCAGTGGTTTTTCATCTACATTGCAAAAAAAAAACTGCTAAATGTAGAGCGTCAGCCTCTACCTGCTCTGCCAAAGTGGTCATGATCAAAAATACTGAGAGTGCAGCTGCTAAAAGGCTGGCTGATTGCACCCTGTTTCACTGCGAGAACTATTACGATTCCCTGCTCCCCCTAACGTTCTCAAGTTGCACTAAGTTAAACAGACTACTATAGTTTTAATTACTCTGGCTTGATTAAACATAGCGACGTCCCTATCATTAGACTTAATCATAACACCTAGCGAGCCCCGGGAGCCTTGAGTTGATTGCACTACTTTCAAAACCATTCACTTTCCTGCAGTTACTTTGTGAGTCAAAATCACAGTCATCGCCGCTCCCATATTGACGTCTGCGAAGACACTTAAGATTTCATTCGGTTGGAGAATATTAAGAGTGGCGCACAATCGTTTTACAGCTATTCTCTGGAGCACAGAACATCAAAAGCTGCCCTAAAGAAGCTTTTATGAGACTCAGCAGGTCAAATCAGTTCAGCACAGTTTACTTCAGTGATGAACTAGTGCTTTAAAGATGCACTATGTAACTTTTCTGCCACCTTTTTGTCTCCACGGAGATGTGTTTCTATCCCGACGGAGACATAAGTAGTTGGAAACACCAGGCCAGGTTAAAGGTAAGCTCTGTGGAGTAGCGCAGCCGCTCAGAGTACAACTGCATGTTTTTCTTAACTGATAACTGAGATACTTCCCCCTTCTGAATTGTAGAAATGCTCTAGATTGGTAATTTCTACTTTACATACATTCTGGTATTTAAAGGGACCTATGCAGAATAAACTTTTTAGAGCCTTTAACCATGTTTTAATTGTTTCCTCTTTTAAATTACCCACTTGACGTTTACAGTGATGTCAACTCTCCCTAATCTTCCAACCCAGAAGACAGCGGACTTGCTTCTATTATTAAATCGTTTTTGATCAATATTACATTTAAATACCAAAATGTTTTATTATATTGTTCTAAATCTGAATATAGGTAATGTTCTAAAGAGCTGATGGTGACATGACGGACCTGTGCCAAAACATTCAGAAAAAACTCCACTGCACAAATGAGCCATTCACTCATGTTATTTGTATCATTCTCCGTCCTTTGTGAGAGCTGATGTTTGATGACAGCTGTGCGCAGCAACTCAAACTGGAATCAGTAATTTTGTACAAGAACATAATAGTTACAACAAAGTACATAAGGCTAGCAGAGCAAATGAGTTCCATTCACTGCATTCACATCAAGATTGATGGATGCAATTCAACCAGTAATCAAAATATATAATGGAAACGCAAAATACGATTAGAAACGTATTGATATTTTGAGAACCTATTAGAGCCCCACCGTGTAACTTTTTACTAGTTTTTAATTGCAAAGAAAAACATGTGTCCTTACTGTGAGCGGGCTTCAGCTGGGTTTCCACTGTGCAATTGTGTATGATTTTAAAATGTTCAAAATTATCCCCAAAGTCACACTATGCGACTGAATCAAAGACAGGAGTGTGTGCAGTGTACGGAGCGATTGTCGTATACACTGATCTGCTCACAATGTACAAGGGACATGAGTCACAGTGTGAGCGTGTGCAGGGCTGTGGGCACGTTAGTGGTCCAGGTATCTTTTCATATAGTGTGTTTAACCTTCCAAAACATCATAAAAATACATTACCAAACCGCTTTAGTGCTTTTTGCCCCTGCTCACCTCCGCGCCTCGCTGCAGCCCACCTGAGCTGTGTTCACCTCTGCCTGCAGCTGTATATTACATGCACACGCTGCGCTCTGTCAGCTTCAGTAGCACTTGGACCCTATGACTCACAACAAAACATGGTGCTGTAAAACTGAAGTAGCCCAAGAGTTGGAAAAAGAAACATGAATCTGGAATTTTAACACAGGAGAAGTTTGTTTACCACCAGCACCCAAAGACATGAAACCTTAAGACATTTCATTCTAGTCTAGTACCGTTCAGTCGGGATATGCTTCTGTTGTAGGGAGTATTATACCTCTGATGATGCCACGATAACAAGGACCAAACTGGCAGTGTAGCAGTGTCATATGTTACATTATTTTTGTTAGAAAGGAGCATTTGTTTACCTGCTTTACATGTTCTCCTTCTTGTAGTCTTGCTCAGAAGCGTCTCATGATGATGTAGTGACATGTCTTGTGGGCTGCTTTACTTGTTTTTGTGAGACAGTAGGGGAACTTACTGCCCCCTACTGTCATGAAAATAAAAAATATACCACACACAGACCAATAATCACACCTATACCTATGACATCTGAACAACAAACAGAACACAGTACAACCAGGTCACCATCATCACTTAGGACAGGGAGGAGGAGACACATACACAACACAAGTGTCAGCAATAGAAAAATGCAAAAAAAAACAGGCACAAAACACTATGAAAAATACAAAAAGGAATAAAAAGAACACACACAAAACCAAAAAAACAACTATAGTCCCACTGCCAAACATCAGGGGTGTCACAGAACACATACAGAGAGCCATGAGGAAACACAACATCAACACAACATCAACACACCAGTCAAACCACACACCAAACTCACACAGTAATTAGTAAAACCAAAGGACAAAATACAACCAGAACACAAATACAACATGATAGATGAGATACCATGTCTATCAAGCAACAAAGCATATGTAGGAGAAACAGGAAGACCATTTGAGACACGGAAAAAAGAATATCAAAAAGACAACAGGCAAATTTTTAAAAAATTAATAAATAAATGAAATCAGCCCAATTTGATCACTGCAAGAGACCAAACCACATTATGAGCTGGAACAAATACCACCGCTGGAACAGAGACGCCATTGAGATCGACAAATGAGGTCCAATGAGCATAAATCGTGACAAGGGAGCATACACCTTATCACACACATGAGGATGCAGTCCTGGAGAAGGCGTCAGACAGTAGAGGGCGTAATCTTCCCCTACTGTCTGGCAAAAGCAGCCCACAAGACACAACACCATCATGTGACGCTTCTGAGGAAGACTACAGGGAGTGAGACATGTAAAGCAGGTAAACAAACGCTCCTGCCTGTCAAAACTAATCATTAATTTCAAGCGGAAGACAGAATGAACCTTTACCGAAGATGACTTGTTGTTGTTTCGCACCATTAGCACTAGCATTAGTCTGGTGCTGCCGTGCTCATTTTACATCATCTTCTCTTTGTATCTAGTGTGACTAATGACCCGCAAATAAAATGTATTTGCAAAAGAATTCACAGAGCGTACACCAGTCTAGAGCTGCTTTTTTTTTTTTTTTTTTTTTGCTTCAATATATATATAGAACTGTAGTTTTTGGGGGTCAATATGTGTCATGGGGACTTTTTCTTTGCACTACTAGGAAAATGTTTGTTATTTTTCTGTACCTCAATGAGATTTCAGCTGCAGAAGGTTGAATAAATAACTTCTATGACTTATTATAGACACAAAATAACTGCTTAAGAGTTGCATTCTGTTACGTCGGTTATGTCTTGGTTTCAATATTATCGTAGCAGTGTATCACATTTTTAAATTTATTATCGTGTCAGGCCTTGTTAACAGTTTATTTGAATGTAATCCTACCAACTTTGTTATAAAATCAGGACAGTTTAGCTCCTACTGCCTTCAATGACTCAGAAACAGAAGCATTGAGATGGATGTATGGTGATATGATGATACTTTTTGAGAATTACGCAATCATTAATGACTTTAGTATAAGCAGTTATTTAAAAAAAACATTATATTGTGAGATGTCATGGGTACAAGATCTCCCTATGTTCTATCTACTCAGTGTTTATTACTAACAATCACATTTGGAAAAGCGTCCATTCTCACTGTATCTCCATCAAGACAAGAAACCGGCAAACACTCCACTGGAAAAGTTGAACAGTGCATCTTTAATTCCGTTTTCTTATTTCAGAAAGAATCAAGAGGACAATATAGTCTTCAAATGTTACTAATAAGTAGCCTGGGTAGTTTCCAACATACCAAAATGTCCTAAACTAACAAAATCGAACTGTCAAAAGAGCATTTTAACAAAACAAAAAAAACCTTCTTATTCAACTATTAACTACTAAAAAAAAAAAAAAAAACTTAAAAAAAACTTCATTAGCCGCACTGCAAACTCTGCCAATTACTTTTCATCCAACATCAAGCTAGCTGTCAAGACTGATACTAATTTTAGCTTACAAGCACCAAAGTTTCAAAATTAAGCTGTCTCCACATTTTGACTGCTTCTGCCCTGTGGTTCATAATCCTTTGTTCATGTAAATACCTTTCTTCTTGCCCCAAAATCTGGTATTACTCCTTTAACTCTCTTTAATTCTCACATGTGAAGTATTTTATCTTCAGCAGTTTCTCACTCACAGCCAGTTACATAAGCCAGTACTAATTTAGTCCCATCTACTTGTGCAGAGTCTGATAAATAGTGAGAGCATTTGGGGCTCTTGAAACCAGCAGCCATTCCTTTGTAATTATTATCAGCAGAGAAGCAGATGACGACTTGCTTTAATTTGGAGCATTGGGTCAAGTGACTGTTTATAACCGTGACTAACTTTATTCATGTGAACAGGCAGAGCAGATGTTATTTTCTTATGTTTTTGTTAGGAGTTCAACCACTTATTGTGATGATGTTGTAAGTTGTGTTTAAAGGGTCCATATTGTGCTATTTTATGATCTTTGTTATAATGTTGTTTCCTCATCACAAACAGACCTGGAGTTATGTTTTGTTTCATGTTTAACATGTGTGAATGTGTGTATATTTAGGCTGAGCTCAGGAAACACAGGAAACTCTGTTCCACCTGGTGATTTCATATGATAATACAGGAAGTGCTCCACTGTGTTTTGAATCATTTGGATGATTGCCCTAGAATTACCAATCTCTACTGAACTAAAGGTAAAATGTTGCTGTTAACTTTAAAACTACCGCTTCATGACATCACAAGGTGGAACAGAGTATTTTGAGCTTTGGAGATGTTACAGACTAATAAATCAGGACTATTCAAACCTGTGTGAATGAAACAAAGCACGACTCCAAGTATGTTGTTTATAAGTTAACAATGTTACAATATGTTTTAAAACTCACAAGAGTCAATTTTATGTAATATAGGACCTTTAAACAATAAGCTCGCATTTTAAGAAAGGCCTTATTTTAAGTAGTGCTAGGCGGATCTAACATAAAAATTAATCATTTTCCATTTGTGCACATTTTAAGATTTTTATTTATGTTTTTTCCCCATAGTTGTTTTATTGTTTGGTTTTTAACCTGTAATCAATATTTCATTTGATTGTGTTTTATAGACAGAATCTCTAGCCTATGGGCTGCGTAGTGGTGTTTTATGTTGATGATTTGTAAGGATGGTATAATTTCAGAAACTGTGTAGCATTGCAAATTTCTTTTTTTGTCCACTAACAATCTTCATCTTAAATCCACAACCCACACAAGGTTCAGATTTTAAGTGGGAGAAATGTTAGTTTGAAAGAGGGGTCAAGGAATCTATAGGAAGAGACTGTCCACACAAGTCAATCAAAATGCTAATCAGGTACGTGAACTGCACCTTGTCCAGTGGCCTCTATGGAGATAGATGATTTTAATGCTACATGGTATAATATTCCAGGCAAACTAATAACCAAGGAGACAAGTATGCAGCAGATCTACAAGAAAAGTGACATAGTGCATCTTTAAATGATGATTGAAGCAGTGCTAATGGGGTAAAGTTTAACTAGATAAAACTCCTCTTGTTGATCTACTCATTTCAAAGTTATTCAGCAGGGGTTTCCAAAGTTTCTTCATGAAGGACTGTATATCGAAACGAAGAAGAAGTGGAGGTTCAATCGAGGGCCAGAGACTGGTGGTCAGTGCACTGAATAATTCAAATTTGTACATTATAACAGGTTGGACTGAGGCACCAGACCCTCATTCATGACTAGATCCTCAGTAGGACACACTGAATATTTTATTGTAGCTTTATCAAGGTCGATTTTTGAATTTTTTTTTTTACTTGCAGTAAAAAGCACAGCTTACCGTAATATGGCCCGATCTACCTGGAAGCCCGAGGGCCAAGAAAAATTAATCTGAGGGCTGCATTTGACCCCTGGGACAGTGTTTGGACGTGTCTGTTGTTCAGTGTTACATATTATATTTGGTCAATAGTGTGAAATGAATAGGTTTTGTTTTCCTGGAGAGTAAACACTTTGACATCTTAAAATATCTTAAACACATAAAGGTTTTACAGAAGTGATAACTAGACATAAATAAGAGGCTGTTGGTTTATGAAGCAGTCTCAGTTGGATCACAGGTGTCTGAGAGGGGATAGTATCTCAGAGTGTGTGCTCCGCTCTCAGGCCTTGTTAAATTGGCAGATCGATGATGCTTTAAATCAATGTTCACTACACACCACAAGCCCCACGGATCCCATTAGTGGATTAAGATACACCACTATCCTGTACTGAGCTCTGGGTTGCCTGCAGGTCTCTTCTAAATGACAAAAACCTCCCAAAAAGTGTGAAATAAAGCTAAGAGAAAAGATCAGAAGAGAAGGTGAGGATAGAAGCTGCTGAACAGGAAAATAGCAGGGTCAAACTGCTAACGCCGCACCTGTCGCACCTTTTTGTTGAGCCAGTCCACACATATTCAGTCATTTTTTAATTACCACTACCAGATCTATTTCATGAGTTGCCATGTATTTCTGGTCATAAGTGCGATATATACAATTGTCTTGGCCAGATAAAATGTAACTTAAAACTAGGCCTGTCACGCTAACAAATTTTCAAGTGAAGTAAATATAGACAATAAACAATACAACTGAAACCAAACCCTAAAGCAGAATTATCCTCAAAAGATTCTAAATGTACAATATTGTAAAAAAAAATATATATTAACTGCATTAAATAAATAACAGAATGCAAGACTTAAGTAGTTTGTTTCTATAATTAGTCATAGAAGTTCATAATTCACAACTTTCTACAGCTCAAATCTTATGATAGTACAGAAAAATAACCAACATGTCCCCACTAGTACAAAGAAAAAGTAAATATTGACTCCTATCCAACATGTATTGAATGAGAAATCGGTAGAGTAGAGTATAGTATAGTATAGTATACGCAACAGTATCGTGACTTGGTACAAAATCTGCATATTCAACTGTTTTCCCATTATTTGCTTTACTAACCATTTAATTACTAAAGAAATAAATGTAAATGTAGTTTTTAGTCTCCAATACTAAAGAGCTGTCTGTTTTTCACACTGGGCCATAGACAGTCGGTACTATATCATGTCTGTTGCATTGTAAATTATCCCTTAAGCTGGGAACATATGGCTTGACTGCAGAAAATTGGAAGAATTAAGATAATTTTTGTTACTGTCCATCTTGGAATAATTTGAATTGAAAAAAGCCAAGTCAATCACCCAACCAGCCAGCTTTCCTCCCACAAGCTAGCCAATCCCTCTATTTAAATGCAAACCAGTGCTATCAGCAGTATATATGAGAATCCACGATGAGTAGAGACAATAATGAACTGCTCTGATAACGTTTCTGTGCCACTCTCTTTGCATAACATAAAATCTTCCAGATATTCATTTTTGTCAAGACGCCAACCGCTGTCCTAGACCACAGGAAATTCTAATTTAAAATCATTAGTCACCATACAAATTACCAGCATGCCCTTAAGCTGGGGACACACTGATTGACAACATTTTGAAGTCTGAATCTGAATCTAGCCAATGACTAGCTAGCATTCTCCCAAAAACTATTCAATCTCACCTTTTAAATGCAAACCAATAGATTAATACAATCAACACAAAACATATTAGTCATATAACCTGCTAGCCAATCCCGTCTTTAAATGCAAACCAATTAAAGAAATGTGATAAAAAATAATAATAATAGTAAAAATCAAGCATCTTGTTCTTAATCTGAACCTTTTGAATTGAACCAACCACCCAACTAGTCTCCCATACGCAAACCAATCTGACCCTTCGAACTTAAAGCAATTAAAAAATGCAATCAAAACTATATATGAGGAACTGTGCTGAGCAGAGAAAATGCAGAAGGATCGCCTCTCATAACAATGTTTCTGTGCCAAGTCTGTGCATCACTGATCCAATCATCTGAATAATAATCTGGGGACACATGGTTTGACTGAAAAAAAAAAAAAATGGAATGAATCAAGCTAATCTTTGTCCAAATCTGAATTATTTCAACCTAAAAAGTGTCCAGTCAGCCACCTGACTTGCTAACATTCCTCCCACAAGCTAGCCAATCCCAGCTTTTAAATGTAAATGCATAATCAGACTTTTTGAATGGAAAAACAGCCTAGCTAACCCTCAATGTAGCCAGCATTCCCCCACGAGCTAGCTCATCCTGAGGACCTATGGCGTAACTGCAGAAAATTGGAAAAATCAAGCTAAATTTTTGTTACTGTCTGAATCAGAATTTTTGGGGGGTTGGCCAAAAAAGTACCCAGCCAACCAACTAACCAACTAACCAACCTTTTGCTTTTGCCACATGAAACCTAGCCATTCCTACCTATTAAATGTTAACCAATAAAAAAAAAAAACCTTGATGAACGTAATACGAAACTTTTGAGGCGAAAAAGACTAACCAGCATTCCTCCCACAAGCTCCCACCTTAAAATGCAAACCAATTTCAAAATACGATCAACACTATATATGAGAAACCATGATGAGCAGAGAGAATGCAGGAGGAACGTCTCTCATAACAATGTTTCTGTGCCACTGTCTGTGCATCATTGATCCATTTGTCTCTATTATGGCTCTGTGTGAGTACCATTAGCTTCTACCACGCTCCTTCTCCAGACTGCAGTGTTGACATGCACCACAGGGTCTCTACCAATGTCCTCGCCCTCTCAATTTTAGAGGCAGAACCAATAGAAATATTTAACTGGTGAAATAGGATATGGGTTTTAAATTTATATTAGAATGTGGCTTTCTCTGCAAAGGTCAAAGATTGTATTGCCTTTTCCAGATCACATCCAAGAAAAGATATTTTTTGTTTTTGTCGTGTTCTGTAATAATTATTTATACGTGCTGCGCTCGCTTCACTGTTGACCCAATTAATTGTTGCGTAAGAGTTAATTAAATTCCACCCACTCAAATTAAGGAAGAATGTAATCTAGTATGTGTGAAAAAGAACTTTTGCAGACTGCAGATCAGGAAGAAAACATCTGTGTCACAATATGAGACAAAAATGGGCCAGCTGCCACGATGCTGTATTTTTGAACTCTGCAGAAGAAATGTGCCAAGTGCTGAAAGCTTTGATTCATATTGCTGCTGTGACTCAAAGGCTCCTGATAAAGAGATTTAATTATTCTGCAGCTCGCCTTGGTAGGGGTCATGGGTGTACTCTGAGATTCCACAAGATAACCTGGTTAAATACCACATTACACCCTCCTGACCTTATGTCTTATGTGTTTTACAGATCGGACTATTTCCCGGTTTGGTCTGGTTGAAGCCAGCACAAAGAGGAGAAGCATGAGCTGCTGCTGCAGTGGCTGTTGCTATGTGTGACACAGTGAGGTGGGTCAATGGAGACCGAAGGCTACCGTGACCTCCTGGAGACCAGCGATGGGCAGGGGGTGAACCCGCTGGATGGAGGGGGCGGAGGGGCTGCAGACGAGGCCTGGAGCACCCCATACCCTCTGGGTTTCCAGGTGTCTCTGACCACAGTGCTGATGCTGGAACTAGTGCTGGGCTTCAGCAGTAACCTGACAGTCCTGGTGCTGTACTGCGCTCAGTCTAACCTGGTGGACTCTGTGAGTAACCTGGTCACTGTGAACCTCCACGTCCTGGACATCCTGGTCTGTGTGCTCTGTCTGCCCCTCACTGTGGCCGTCATCCTGGTGCCGGCCAATGGGAGCGGAGTGGGGAGCCTGGCCACTCTGTGCTGTTTCCATGAGGCCTGTGTCACGTTCACCAGTGTGGCCACAGCAGTCAATGTGCTGGTCATCAGTTTGGACCGTTATGACATCTCTGTGCGGCCGGCGAGCCGCCTGCTAACCCCGCGCAGAGCTGGGCTGCTACTGGCTGCGGTGTGGGCGGTGTCTCTGGCTGTGTTCTTTCTACCCTTCATCGAGGGGGACTTCTTCTCCAGCAGTGAGGATGAGGAAGATGAACCTGATGACTCTGAGTTCACCGTTGGTCCAGCCCTCTCCTTCTCCACCTCCCCCTCCACTCTGCCCTCCTCCTCTCCTCCACACCACCTGAGCCCCGCCTGGCAGAACCGGACACTGCTGTGTGTGGGGGGGCAGGGCTACTACACGGGCATGGCCATGTACTACCACCTGTTACTGCAGGTGCCCTGTTTCTTTGTGGCGGTGGCCGTCATGTTGTTCACCTACTCCCGGATCCTGCAGGCCCTGAACATCCGCATCGGCTCCCACATGATGAGAGGCTCTCGCTCCAAAGACTCCACCTGCAGGATCCGCTGTCGGAGGCAGAAGAAGCGGGACCTGAGCCTGCCCACAGAAGCAGCCTCCTCCAACCAGAACCAGAATGCCTCCCACCCCCCACTCATCCCCTCCCCCACCCCAACCCCCACCTCTCCACCCACGATGTCCTCCTTCCCCCCGGGCATGTCCGACAGTGGAGCAACAGTCACCACAGTGAGCACTGCAGCTACTACCCCTATCGCCACCACGCCAGCCACCCCTGCCTCCCCCACCCAGCCCTCTGTGTCAGCCCAGACCCACAACACCCCACTGCCTGCCTCCTCTGTGGGGGTCCAGGCCTCAGTGTCCGCCATCATCGCTTTGAGGAGAGCCGTACGCAGACACAGAGACCGGCGGGAGCGGCAGAGGAGAGTGCTCAAAATGTCGCTGATCATCATCTCCACGTTTATGGGCTGCTGGGCTCCTCTGTCTGCGGTGAACGTCCTCATTCTGTGCATGGGCCCCAGCGACGGCCTCGTGCGACTCCGGCTCTGCTTCTTGGCGATGGCGTACGGAACTACAATATTCCACCCTCTGCTCTACGCGTTCACCAGGCAGAAGCTACGACGCGCTCTCAAAACACGGGTCAAGAAAAGGGTGGTGTCTCTATTGCAGGTGGACCCAGCTCCGAGCGGGGGGACAGTCATTCATAACTCTTGGGTGGAGGGAGGGGGCCAGAGGAAAGCTCGGAAGTCCAGAATGGAGGCCAGCGATGGGACTGACCGCTGCCTGACAGAAGCAGTGAGAGAGTGACACTGTCGAATTTGAATGTGGACGATGATGAAAAGTGATTCGAATCAGATATTTATTGTAAGGACACATAGTAAAATGGGTAACGACCTATAAGAGCCATTGCGTTTACAGAGGTCATGAGGAATCCTTGGGGTTTTCACGCAGATTTACATAATTAGAGCTACTATAATAACACTTTACTCTTTACCAGCAGCACTCAACATGGCAACGCCGCAGCAGCACTATGACCACCAGTCGGACTCCCCGCGTGCACCCATGGGTGTCATGAAGCTCCCGTTTTATACATAACTGCTCCTGCGTGCACTTTTAACCTGCATGTGCTTCTACCAACGCACAGAGGCAGAAATCACTTGAACTCAAAACCACATATTAAAATACCCTTACTGCATTTGAATTTTTTCTGTCAAAGCACACTGGTACCTACCTGCACAGATTCTCTCAGCGAAGTATATACATTAAATGGTTGTTGTCCCCTAATTTTTCAATTTTTCATGCCTTAATTCGGTTATTATTAGTGAATTCTATGAGTAAAATCCTTGTGGTGCTGAATGTCTCACTATATGTTTACAAAGATGTTTTAGTCTGCACATATCTTAATCGTTTAACAATAATTTAAATGCAGATAAATGCAAGATATCAAGTTTACAGGCAAGTTAACAGCAAACTGCAAAAAAAAAACAGATCAAATTTAATTTAAAACATGCACCATATCGTACTCAAAAGTCTCAAACATAAGCTACAAGGCATGATTTTAATTTTGTTTTTAAATGAACCATATATAGCATCAGTAATATGAATAATACAATACATCTTTGGTATGGGTGCGTTTCTCGGCTTGTGCATGTGTGTGGTTGCATAATGGGGATTTAATAGGAGACACTGAATACCTAAGAAGTTGTGCAATAAACTACACAATCACGAAGCAATGACCCCTCTGGATGTGAACGCAGAGAATGTAGAATGTAGAAGCACTCTTACTGCTCGTAGATTAAAACAACAGGAGGCCTGAGCGGAGGGGACTATATCTTTTCATCAAACATCGCATTAAACTGTAACTATGTGTATATGACAAGCCACTGTAATCTTGCTCCAGATTTATCACTTTACAATGGAAATCAAAGGGCATTTCTATGTGAATCTTCCATTGAGGTAATCTCTTTGGGAAACGCGGGTCAAATAGGGTCTGGATTGTTCTGGAAATGAGAGACTGCGTAAAATGGGATGTGTGCTGAGGGCAAAGTCTGGTTTAGCTGGTCGAGTCCTGGACACATTAAACTTGTGTGTGTCTTTCTCCTCAGGGCTTCAAGTGTCATTTTGAAATGTGTTAAACCTTCGTCCAAAAGGCAGTGGCACGCTGTAAAATGTAAATCAAATAAAAATGTTACCAGGCAATAACTCCGGGTAGAACTGCAGCAGAATACAAAGATAAAAATGTATCTTTCCTTGACAAAAATGTCTCAATTTACACCAACACCACTAAGTAATTAAAGATTCATTTAGCATTGGTTCTATGTCAGATGCCCTTCCTGACAAAATACTCTCCATTATATATATCTCTGTTTATTAAAGGAGAGCTATTATGCAAAATCAACTTTTCAGAGCTTTTAACCATGTTATAGTTGTTTCCCCTTCTCATTTACTCTCTCAGAGTAGTTTTTGGAGTGATTCGTGCATGTTTGAGCGATCTTTAATCACTTATCTTCAAGACACCATTTTGCAGACCATGTTTTCACCGCTACCGGCATACGCCCACTGCTCTGTACTTACTTTGTTCTTTAGTTTTATATTCTTAATCGATGATAAGCGTAGGATTTGGCAGTGGCGTGTAGTTTCTTTGGTACAAATGAAAAAAAATCTGACACTCGCTAGTGTGATCTGCAGCGATCCATAGGAGGGGCCGACAGCTACACAGTCGTCTCCCATTGGGCACCACAGTTTTCTATTGCGGAAGGCAGAGGATTGAGATTTAAAATGCGCAAGTTTTAACATAATGATCCACGGGTGTCATGGATTACTAACTATAGTGCGCACACAAGCACAATAGGTCTTCTTTTAAAATGCAATTGACTATCAACTTAATGCAATCCAGATTTTCTACCTTCTTGTTGCCATGTCCAGTGTAGTTTGAGAGATTTTTCACATGACAAATTAATTATTATTCATCTTTTTATATTTTTTTAACTGACAAGAGACCTCATTCAATGCCAGTCTGCATCAACAGCTTCTCCAACCACCACCACTCAACTGGAATCAAACCAACAACTAGGCCTGTCCTGATAACACATTTTCAAGTTCGATATATTCCCAAAGAAAGTATACACGTTAATGCTGAAACTAATTTATGCCACAATAACCCTAAAGTTATATAAATAAATAGCAGAATGAAATACTTTGGTAGGTTTTGGTTAAGCTTATATCGAAAACAAGTCATAAAAGTTATTTTATTCAACTTTACACAGCTCAAATTTAATCGTAGAACAGGAAAAATGACAAAAAGTTCCTGATTAGTACAAAGAAAAAGTACCCACAATAAATACTGACCTCCAAAACTATTCTATCTAATATATATTGAACGATAAGTTGATGTAGTTTTCATGACAGGCCTACAACCAATCTTTTAAGGTAATCGCAAAATATTCCAATTTCAACCTCAAAAGATATAAATAATTACTATGTACACACTATTAATGAGATGTCTTGTTTTATTTACATTTTACAAAGTGCTCCAGCCTTTTCGATTTGAGTTTGTGAACGATATTTCACTTGTGTAATGTTAACGTTAACACCACCGTACGCTCAGTCCAGTCTTTGAACAGATTTTAAACCTTTGTATGTGTAAGCTCCACCACCTTTGGGCTACCGTCATCATCCAACCTTTTACACTGAAGCGAAGCAGGAGAGAGAGAGGCAGGTCTGTGATCGATGTATATTTTTCAGGGATGTAAATATGACGTGTCTGCTTTGAGGTTTTTGGCTCTTTCTTTGGTCACAATCATCTGCCGGACAGAACGTAAGCTATTGTGATGAAGAACTTAAAAATACATATAACTGTATTTGTGTTAATAATCTCTGTGTGTACACTGTAATGTACATTTCTGATCATGTGAATAGAAGATTAGTACTGTATAAGATTTATATCATGTGTTATTGTATAGAACAGAACAAATCCTATTATTAAAAAGATTATCTATCTAAATGGGCTTTTTCTATCTGCTGTGTCCATTTCAAGTTTTATTTAGTCTGGAATTGTATTGAATTACCATCATAGAGGTAATAATGATGTCTTTTGATCAATATGAGTGAGTTTATGAATTCACATTGTTTTTGTTCTACCTGTAGGGACTTCACACAAGTCTTCATCTGAATTATGCCTCCATCCCTCTCTTTCTCTCTCTCTTTCTTTCTCTTTCACTCTCTCCTTCTTCCTCTCTCACCCCCTCATGTTATTGTTGGTTTAAATGTGGGGGCTTCACACAAGTCTTCATCAAAATTATGCCTCAGTCCTTCCCACTCTCTCTTTCTCTTTCACTCTATCCCCCTCTCTCTCTCTGTCTGTCACCTCCCTCTCTTTTTCTCCCTCTCTCTCTCCCTCTCCCTCTCTTTTATTATTGTTGCCTTAACTGTGGGGACTTCACAAGAATCTTCATCAAAATTATGCCCCTTTCCTTCCCTCTCTTTCGCTCTCTCCCTCTCTCACTCACCCTCTTCCACTGTTTCTCTCCCTTTCACGCTCTCTCTCACCCTCCTCCTCTCACCCCTCTCTCATTATAGTTGCTTCAACTGTGGGGGATTCACACATGTCTGCAAAATTATGCCTCCATCCCTCTCTTTCTCTGTCTTTCTTTCTCTTTCACCCTCTCCCTCTTTCTCTCTCACCCCTGTCTCGTTATTGTTGCTTTAAACGTGTCGGTCTTCACACAAGTCTTCATCAAAATTATGCTCCCATCCTTCCGTCTCTTTCTATTTCACTCTCTCACTCTCTCTGTCACCCCCTCCCTTTCTCTCCCTCCCTTTCTCTCCCTATCTCTCTCTCACTCCTCTCTCATTATCGTTCGTTTTTAACTGTGGGGGCTTCACAAATTTTTCAGCAAACTGATGCCTCTATCCCTCCATCCCTCCCGTTCTTTCTTTCTCTCTTTTACTCTCTCTCCCTCCCTCCCTCTCTTTCTCACCCACCTTTTATTATTGTTGCCTTAACTGTGGGGACTTCACAAGAATCTTCATCAAATTTATGCCTCTGTTCTTCCCTCTTTCTTTCTCTCTCTTTCACGCTCCCCCCCTCTCACCCTCCTCCTCTCTTTCTCTCTCTCTCTTGTTGCTTTTTAACTGTGGGGGCTTCACACGAGTCTTCAGCAAAATTACGCCTCCATCCTTCCCTCTCTTTCTCTCTCTTCCTCTTTCACTCTCTTCTTGTCTCTCGCTCTCTCTGTCACCCCCCCCTCTTTCTGTCTTTCTCTCCCTCCTTCTCTCTCTCACTCCTCTCTCATTATTGTTGCTTTTTAACTGTGGGGGCTTCACACGAGTCTCCAGCAAAATTACGCCTCCATCCCTCCCTCTCTCTTTCTTTCTTTGTGTGAATTCTATAATTTTAGAGTTTTTTTATAGTACTGAACACTAATTAAACACAACAACAAACACAACTAAATTATTTCTTCTATCCCACAGAGATAAAGACGTATTTACTAGAAATTCAGACCTATTTCACTTCTCATTCAGCAGTAAATGCAAAAGCCTGCCTGGGTAATGCATTTCAAAAGTGAATATACTGCTGTAGAAAATAGGATAAACGATAATATGGAAACTATCTGAGCGCTCTAGCCCCAAATGCAGGACAAGACAAGATTACTCAAACATGTAGGAATCAATCAGAATATATAACTCTGACTAAGCTAATGATGAGGAAAGGGAAAAACCATTACAACATGGTTAAAACTCAATAAAGTCAATTTTACATAGAATGGACCCTTACTCATTGACTCTACAGCTCACAACTTATCCGCAAACATCAATGCACACACGCCCCACCAACATATTGATCCATCATACCATACTGAAAGATAGGTTAAAGGTCCTATGTTACGTAAAACTGACTCTTGTGAGCTTTAATCCGTGTTATAATGTTGTTTCCTCCTCAAAAACATACCTGAAGTTGTGTTTTTCATTCACACATGTTTGAGTAACACTTTTATTATAATCTGTCTACACCTCCAAAGCGCAAAATGGTCAGAATGGAACAGGAGTGTTTTCTGTTTGAGATGAGGAAACAACATTAAAACATAGATCAGAAAATAGTATAATATGAGCCCTTTAATAGAGTAGTTATCGTGACAGGCCTTAGTAAATGCTCCATGTATTCAGTCTAAGCTTTTTGTATCTACGATGAAACAGAAAACATTAATTGACCTTTTCCACTTGATCCCACTCAGCCCCACTCGGCTCTCCGGCTTTCAGGCTTCACCGCTGGGACATGAGAGACGTGAAATGTTTGGTACCTGCTGTTCTTTGCTTGTTCCATGTGACTGTACTAAAGCATATCCACAGACAGCTTTGGTCATCGTTTGTAGTCACAGATCTGAAAAAAATACAGCGTACGTTAATGACCTCTACTGAAAATATCGCTCTATCACATAAAGGTACACCATGCAACTACTTTTCTCGTTTGGCTTTGATCATAGACTGTATAAAGAAGTGGACTAAGTGAGTGTGACGTCACCCAAAGCGTTCGGCTCCAGTCAAATGAAGGTCATTGAGGCTAGGACAGTTATAGGGCCGATTTTGAGCTAAGTTCTATATTTGGAATTCTGACCACGAGTATCATAGCAACCAAACAACCAATCAGGAGCGAGGCTGTTGAAAGTAATGCTCCTTCACGCCCGCACCACTGGTTTAGCAGGGAGCAGGCGCTTCGCAACACTGTCAATCACACCTCTTGCTAACGCTAGCAGGAGCGACCTTGGGGAAAGCAGGCGCCCGTTTTGTCTGTTATTAATGTTTATATCTTGATTTACAGACAAAATAGCAAAATAAACCAGGATCATTTACAGCGGGTTAATACGAACATTCTGAGACCAAAATGACAAGGCTAACAGCAGAAGTAACGGAGAGAGGGGCAACAGTTTTTCAAAAGACAGTGAAGTGGAGCCAGAGTTGATGGAGTTAGAAG